>NW_027507785.1:51810028-52007528 GCF_037356315.1 Lithobates pipiens
CCCATCTTTGGTGTCAGTGGAGGAATTGGGCCCTATCATTGGTGTCAGTGGGAGGAATTATACCCCATCTTTGGTGTTAGTGGGAGGAATTGTGACCCATTGTTGGTGTTAGTGGGAGGAATTGTACCCCATCATTGGTGTCATTGGGCCCCATTGTTGGTGTCATTGGGAGAAATTGTACCCCATCTTTGGTGTCAGGGAAAGGAATTGTGCCCTATCATTGGTGTCAGTGGGAGGAATTGTACCCCATCATTGCTGTCGTTGGGCCCCATTGTTGGTGTCATTGGGAGAAATTGTGCCCCATTGTTGGTGTCTTTGGGAGAAATTGTACCCTATCTTTGGTGCCAGTGAAAGGATATGTGTATCATTGGTGTCAGTTGGAGGAATTGTACCCCATCATTGCTGTCACTGGGCCCCATTGTTGGTTTCATTGGGAGAAATTGTGCCCCCTTGGTGTCAGTGTGAGGAATTGTACCCCATCTTTGGTGTTAGTGGGAAGAATTGTGTCCCATCATTGGTGTCATTGGGCCCCATTGTGCCCCATCATTGTTGTCATTGGGTGCCATTGGGAGAAATTGTGTCCCATCGTTCGTATTAGTGGGAGGAATTATACCCCATTGTTGGTGTCATTGGGAGAAATTGTGCCCCGTTGTTGGTGTCATTGGGAGAAATTGTGCCCCATTGTTGGTGTCATTGGGAGAAATTGTGCCCCATTGTTGGTGTCATTGGGAGAAATTGTGCCCCGTTGTTGGTGTCATTGGGAGAAATTGTGTCCCATCGTTGGCGTCAGTGTGAGGAATTGTGCCCCATCATTGGTGTCATTGGGAGAAATTGTGCCCCATTGTTGGTGGGATGGGGGGGGACTATGCTCCAGTGGATTAAATAGTGCCCCAAGGGCCGGATAAAAGCAAGCAAAGGGCTGCATCTGGCCCCGGGGCCACAGTTTGGAGACCCCTGTGTTAGACACATTAGAATGCTTGAGGCATTCACACAGACCCCATGGAGTAATGGTCTTCAAAGACCTGTGAATAATTTTTTTCTTATTTTTTTTCCAGAAACTTTGCAAATAATTGTTCATCATAATGTGTGATAATAGTGCACCTCCTCCTTGTCCCCAGACAGCTTCCCCTTTCCTCTCCCCTTCTTACACCCCTGTGTACTGGGAATCTTCTATAGTGATAGCTCGGTGTCTCATCCAACTCTAATCCCATCCAGGTGCCAAAGATATATTCCATGTTCCCAAGTCTTGGCCCAAAAGCTGGAGGAACCAAAATTACCATTTCCGGGGACCAGCTGGACATCGGTGGAGACGTGCGCGTCCTGTTTGATGACATCCTGGAATGCCGAGACCTCGTGTGAGCCGCCAGATCAACCTTCTTTTTATTTTTTTATTTTTACATCCAGCAATCTCTTATTTGAAACTCTTAGATCTTCTTCCAGTCTCTGTTGTATCCACTCGTGTCTTAGTAAATCATTTCCATTTCATTCTCTCTTCTTCTTCTTCTTCTTCTTCTTCTTCTCCTTTTAAATCTCTTTGTTATGTCTTCCCAGACGCACAGAGAACATCATCCGTTGCACAGTTCCGGCAATGGGCTTCCTTCCCAACACGAATGTCACGGTTTGTGTCCAGTTCGAAAGAAGCTCGTGTCTAGATCAGAATTTCACTTTCCAATACAAGGAGAACCCAGTCATCAAAAACATGGAGCCCAGAAGCAGCCACATGAGGTGGGTATTAGGATGTACTGGGCTGGCCTGCAACTGAAGATTCTGAGCCCTATAAAGGTCCAATATATGGCCAAAGGTGCATGGACACCCCTCCAAATAAATGAGCCCAGGTGTCTCCATGAAGGGTGTTCTTAGGGTTCATTTACACTTGTCTCGACTTTAACACACATTAAAGTGTCTAACGCCAGGGGCGTACCTCGAGTATTTGGCACCCGGGACAGATCCTATATTTGGCACCCCCCCCCCCCCATCTGGCACTACCCCTTTCACTGATCATGCCTGTACACACTCGGCCCCTTCCTCACACCTCTACGCACTCAGTCCCCCTCACGCCTCTACGCACTCAGTCCCCCTCACGCCTCTACGCACTCAGTCCCCCTCACGCCTCTACGCACTCAGTCCCCCTCACCCCTCTACGCACTCAGTCCCCCTCACCCCTCTACGCACTCAGTCCCCCCCACGCCTTTACGCACTCAGTCCCCCCACGCCTCTACGCACTCAGTCCCCCCCACGCCACTATGCACTCAGTTCCCTCCCCCACGCCTCTACGCACTCAGTCCCCCTCACACCTCTACGCACTCAGTCCCCCCCCCCCCCCACGCCTCTACACACTCAGTCCCCCCCACGCCTCTACACACTCAGTCCCCCTCACGCCTCCATGCACTCAGTCCCCCTCACACCTCTACGCACTCAGTCCCCCTCACGCCTCTACGCACTCAGTCCCCCTCACGCCTCTACGCACTCATCCCCCTCACACCTCTACGCACTCAGTCCCCCTCACGCCTCTACGCACTCAGTCCCCCTCACGCCTCTACGCACTCATCCCCCTCACACCTCTACGCACTCAGTCCCCCTCACGCCTCTACGCACTCAGTCCCCCTCACGCCTCTACGCACTCAGTCCCCCTCACGCCTCTACGCACTCAGTCCCCCTCACGCCTCTACGCACTCAGTCCCCCTCATGCCTCTACGCACTCATCCCCCACACGCCTCTACGCACTCAGTCCCCCACATGCCTCTACGCACTCAGTCCCCCTCACGCCTCTACGCACTCAGTCCCCCTCACACCTTTACGCACTCAGTCCCCCTCACATCTCTACGCACTCAGTCCCCCTCACGCCTCTACGCACTCAGTCCCCCTCACATCTCTACGCACTCAGTCCCCCTCACGCCTCTACGCACTCAGTCCCCCACACGCCTCTACGCACTCAGTCCCCCACACGCCTCTACGCACTCAGTCCCCCTTACGCCTCTACGCACTCAGTCCCCCTCTCGCCTCCACGCACTCAGTCCCCCTCACACCTCTAGGCACTCAGTCCCCCCACACACACTCAGCTGCCCCCCTACACACACCTGTACACACTCAACTGCCCCTCCCACACATGTACACACTCAGCTGCCCCCCCACACACACACACCTGTACACACTCAGCTACCCCCCACACACGCACACCTGTATACACTCAGCTGCCCCCCCACACACACACCTGTGCACACTCAGCTGCCCCCCCCCCCACACATGTACACACTCAGCTGCCCCCCCCCACACACACACACACCTTTACACACTCAGTTGCCCACACACACACCTGTACACACTCAGCTGAGCTGCCCCCCTACACACACCTGTACACACTCAACTGCCCCTCCCACACATGTACAAACTCAGCTGCCCCCCCCCCCCACACACACCTGTACACACTCAGCTACCCCCCACACACGCACACCTGTATACACTCAGCTGCCCCCCCCACACACACACACACCTGTGCACACTCAGCTGCCCCCTCCACACATGTACACACTCAGCTGCCCCCCCCCACACACACACCTGTACACACTCAGTTGCCCACACACACACACCTGTACACACTCAGCTGAGCTGCCCCCCCCCACACACACACACACACCTGTACACACTCAGTTGCCCACACACACCTTTACACACTCAGCTGCCCCCCCAGACACACACACCTGTACACAGTCAGCTGCCCCCCCCCCTGTACAAAAACAGCCTCCTTCCTTAACTGGTACTCACAGCCCCCACTTGCAAGGTGGTCTTCCTAGTCCCAGGTCCTGTTTATACATGTCCCTGTGAGACACGAGAGGAGCTGCAATCAAAAATGTAGTGCTGGCAGTACACACGAGGGGTGCCCATGATGCAGGAAGCAGCCAGAGGTGGCAGAAAAGAGCCCAACTGCGAGCTGAATAATACAGATCACTGGCACGAATATAGAGAGCTAGTGCAGCTACAGAGCACCCACCCTGCATCTGACACCCACCCAATGTGTGGCACCCGGGGTGGTCCACCCTCCCCCCCCATAGGTACACCACTGCCTAACACTTCAGTATGCTTTATTCATGTGTTTTTGATGCTTCAGTGATGATTTTTTGTAGCTTTATTAAAGCTTGGCAAATGCCCTGTGCGTGTTGATTTTCTATTCGATTTAAAAGGGCCCAGTAGAGCCCTGGTTCAGTAGTACCTCCACTCAGCAGATCCCCAACTCATTAGTACCCCCATTCAGCAGATCCCTAGCTTATTGTTACCCTTGTTCAGCAGATCCCCGCTCAGTAGTACCTCCAGCTTTGCTTATCCCCTGCTAAGTAGTAACCCCCAGCTCTGCTGATCCTCTGGTTTGCTGACTCTCCTCTCTCTCCAGTCCTTGCTTACCCCCTGCTGTATTGCTCCCACACTGCACAGCATGTGTTACATCTGCTAGTTTCTACATTCTGTCTGGTTCTCGCTCACCTTCTGCTATAGCGTTCCCATGTTGCACAGCACATGTGCTGTCCTCTAGTTACTCTGTTCCAGTCCAGACCCCGCTCACCTTCCTGCTGGTCCTGGTTGCACACCAGATGTGATGTCTGCACCAGACACTTACAGAATATATACACATGGACTGGAAGGGACTGCTGATGACGTCTTTCTGGTTTGCTTGTTGGTTTCCCAGTGCATCTTGGGATATCTCATACCTGCAATACCTTCAAAACAAACCAAAGCCAATGTTGAATAAAAAGCCCCTCAAAAGCTTCAGATGCTGTAAGTGAGCATTGTCGTAAATTTCTTCAGTGGCACAACTTCAAGGATCTTTTTAACTATCTGAGACGGTGGCATTCTGACCAAAACTGAAGGGGAGGGGCATCCTTCCCACTGGCCACCAATGATTTGGCTTTTCAGAGGCTCTGGGAGAACTGAAAATTATTTTACGGGTTCCTCTAGGCCAGTGATGGCGAACCTTGGCACCCCAGATGTTTTGGAACTACATTTCCCATGATTCTCATCTACACTGCAGAGTGCATGAGCATCATGGGAAATGTAGTTCCAAAACATCTGGGGTGCTGAGGTTCTCCATCACTGCTCTAGGCTAAAGAGGTTGAAAAAGACTGTTTTAGACAATTCTGTGCTTCAAATTTTAAAGAGATTTACTTGACCCAACAGTGACAATGGCAAGTTCTCCCACACCTTGACATCATTTAGTATGGGCAAAAAAGTTTAGGGAAACATCGGCAGCATCACGAGAAACAATATCACCCAAATATCTGAAAGAAGAGAGGGGGCTGTTTTAACCACAAAGCGGGGCCGACTCCATGTTATTGTCAATGGTTTTGGAATGAAATGCCCAACAAACTCATATAGGTGTGATGGTCAGATGTCCACAATCTTGTGTTAATGTTGTGTAAGTTAAGTCCGGTTAAATGTTAAATAATAAATTGCAGAGTTGTACATGAAAGCATTGAAGGAAATCTGTACTGCCTGCTGGATCACTGGTGAGGTTGGTCACCACCGAGGCCCGGCACTGAACAATTGATGTGTTTTCTACTTTGTAGTGGAGGTCGAATAATCACTCTTACTGGAGAACGATTCAGCTTGGTTCAAGATGCGAAGATAAAGCTTAAAAACCAAAATGAAGGACAGTTGGTAAGTATCCACTTGAAGGCCTTTTCTGACACTTTTTGTTTACGTAGTTACATAGTTAGTAAGGTTGAATAAAGACACCAGTCCATCCTGAGTGAGTGTCTACAATTGTCCCTATCCCTGTACATTGTACACTCACATTGGTCCCTACCCACAAGGAGCCCACAATCCAAAGTCCTCATTCATATACTAGGGCCAATTTTGGACAGAGGCCAATTAACCTACCTGCATGTCTTTGGAGTGTGGGAGGAAACCGGAGTGCCTGGAGGAAACCCACGCAGGCACAGGGAGAACATGCAAACTCCAGGCAGGTAGTGTCGTGGTTGGGATTTGAACCAGTGACCCTTTTTTACTGCTAGGTGAGAGTGCTAACCACTACACCACTGTGCTGCCCGTAATGTAGCATGTAACAATCAGTATTTTTATTTTTTTGTCTTAATGAATGAGTGACTTGTATAGCGCTACCTATGCGAACTGAATCGCCTCAGGGCGCTTTCTTGCCACCAGAGTCCATCTGCGGCTTGCGTGGTCCTTTAGCCCGTAAGGTACTGACACGCTTACAAACACATACAACATTGACATACACATACACACATATTAGGGCCAATTTTTTTAGACAAGGTCTAATTAACCTACCAGCATGTCTTTGGAGTGTGGGAGGAAACCAGAGTACCTGGAGGAAACCCACGCAGGCACAGGGAGAACATGCAAACTCCAGGCAGATTGTGTCGTGGTCGGGATTTGAACCAGTGACCCTATTGCTGCTGGGTGAAAGTGCTAACCACTACACCACTGTGCTGTAAGAAATGTCTTAGAAAATGACTTATGCTGCGTACACACGATCGGAATTCCGGGCAGAAAAAGACCGATGAGAGCTTTTCGGCGGAAAATGCGACCGTGTGTACGCTCCATTTAGCTGTCCGAATTCCCGCCAGCCAAAAATTGATAGCAGGTTCTCAATTTTCCAGACGGAAATACTTTCTATCGGAAATTCCGATCGTGTGTATGCAATTCCGACATGCCAAAAATCACGCATGCTCAGATTCTGAGCATGGAAGCTGGGTGAAAGTGCTAACCACTACACCACTGTGCTGTAAGAAATGTCTTAGAAAATGACTTATGCTGCGTACACACGATCGGAATTCCGGGCAGAAAAAGACCGATGAGAGCTTTTCGGCGGAAAATGCGACCGTGGAAGCTATTGGCTACTGACTTTTGAACTTTTTCTAGTCCCGTCGTACGTGTTGTACGTCACCGTGATATAAACGATCGGAATTTGGTGTGACCGTGTGTAGGCAAGACAGCTAGAGCGGAATTCTGTCGGAATTCCATCGGAAAAACCATCAGCGTTTTTTTCCAACGAGGCTTTACAAGTTTAAAAGGCTTTACAGGTTACCACTTTACATTTACACAGAAGGTCTGGTACTAGAATTACTGCCCTTGATCTGACATTCACGGTGATACCTCACATGTATGGTGCGATCGATGTTTGCACACGCGCGGGACCCACACATGCGTTCACTTTATTTTTTTATCTTTTACACGGTCCCTTTAAATATTTTTTTTTATCACTTTTATTGTGATCACATGGAATATAAATATCCCCTGTAATGGCGATAGTGACAGGTACTCTATTTGTTTTTTTAAGTGCGATACCAAAAGTGATGAAATGCTCATCGCTTCTAGTTTGTTAGACCATAGAGATGATCGGAGCCATTCCAGTCTCTGATCAGGTCTATGGTCAGCCGGCAGAAACGGTGGTTGCACTGTTGGGTTCCCCGGTGAGTCGTAGGAGCCCAAGAGAGCCACGGAAGGTGGCGGGAGGAGGGGATTGCCCCTCTCGCTACTTGTAAAAGCAATCCAGCAGCTAGTTAGCTGCTAGGATTGCTTTTACAAGAAACTTCCGGCTGAAAAAAGCAATATCAGGATGATGTCTGCGGCTGTAGGCATCATCTCGGTATAACAACTCAAAGTCTAGTGACGTTCCAGTATATTGCTAGTCCTCAAGTGAATATTACGTGTTGCTTATACGCAGTAGCTAGTCCAGTAAAGATACATTGTTAAAGTGGACCTGTCGATAACTTTACTTATACTTTCCTGGCATGTCACAATTCACAGCAACAAAATGAGGGAATGTCCCCTTTAAGAAGAGGTGGTCACTTTCTATTTTGGTGTCAACATTGGTCACCAGGACAAACACAGAGTAGATCTCCCTAGAGGGGTCATAGTCAGCCATAAAAACCAGACAGGGGATCTAAACCCCACCTTATCAAGAAGTTTGGCTTTAGATCAGTTTAAGAGTTTATTTGTTGAAAGCTGATGGTCAACCACACCACAGTAAGTGCAATCATGGTTGTTGTTCTTACTTTACTCCTAGAACTGCACAGTTATCAGTGACACGGTGATCACCTGCCCTTCCCCCAGGGGGCCCAACACCACTATGGAGAAAATAAACATCAGTGTGTCCTTCTACATCAACGGTGTCTATGATCTGTCCAATGAGGAACTCCTGGATGACCTATCAGAGAAGGGATCCTTTAACAGCAAGTTCAGCCTGGAATATCAACCCAACCCCGTGTTCTACCCCTCCCAGAGGGAGAAGTTGATCAAACACCATGTTGGAGAACCTTTGACTTTGGTGATACATGTGAGGAACTTAGTAATGACTGTATTTTCTGCTCTATTTTTGGCAATAGAGTAACAAGCAACAAAAGGCTAAATTAGCATCTAAATTTTTTTTACCACTTCACAGAAAGAACATGATGACCTGGGCCTGAGAGAGGATGAGTATCAAGTCAAGGTTGGCCATACTCCATGTGATCTGATAGTTTTCAATGACAAAGTCATCCACTGCACCATCAACGGGTCATTGGATTCATCAGAGCGCTACCAACCTGTTAATGTGAGTACTTTTGTAAAATGTTTAAAGTAATAATGTCTGCTTTTTTACTTATCCCTACAGGCATAGGAGCACGGCACCTCCAGCACCGCATGTATGTAATGGCAAGGGTGCTGGGGTGTGCTGGAGGGTCTTTTACCACTGGTCTATTGTTGCTGGGGAGGTCTATTCTGGCTGGTGGGGTCTTATATTGCTGGGGGGTCAATTGTTGCAGGAAGGAATCCAGCCAGGCCAGGGTTGTCGGGAAGAGGCCCTTGTCCTCATCAACATGTGGACAAGATGCTTTGGGGTGGGGGGGCCGCAGGGCGCCCCCTTCCCCAAAGCACCCACTCCCCCCATGTTGAGGGCATGCGGCCTGGTACTGTTCAAGAAGGGGGGGGGGCTCGCTCATCCCCACCCCCTTTCCCGACCGGCCGGGCTGCATGCTCTGATAAGGGTCTGGTATGGATTTTGGGGGGGACCCCTACGCCGTTTTGTGGCGTAGGGGGTTCCCCTTAAAATCCATACCAGGAGACGGGGCTCGCAAGGTGTCAGTCTCACCGATGAAAGCTGCGAGATTGACTTTCCTTTCAAGTCCCGTCGTACTTGGAGTCACGTTCAAAATGAACGGAGAGGCAAGTCTGTTCATTTTGAAAGTCCGTCGGGAAGTCCGTCAGACCTAGTCTGCCGGAAAGTCCGTTCGTGTGTACGCAAGTCAGCTCGTTCAGAAAGTCCGTCGGACCTCTGCCCGAAAGTCCGTCGGGAAGACCGTCGGACCTAGTCCGTCGAAAAGTCCGGTCGTGTGTACGCGGCATAACTGTTCATGTCAGTGGATATGGTCACTTTCACATTTTATTGGGACATTCTTGTATTATACTTTATATGTGGACTTTTTATTATTTATTTGTTACAGTAGTTATTATGTGGTTATCACAAATATTTTTGTGGGTCTATTTTTGTATCCATTGAACTACCTTTTCACTTTTATTTGTATTATTGGAACTAGCACAGCATATTTTTTTTATAGTTACGATATACTGTATGTGTCTTATGAGTGTATTCAGCTGTTTGCCTGAAATTCAGACTTAAAGTGATACTAAACGTACACTGTTTAATTAACATTGTCCCTTCTATTTCTGTATATGGACGATGTCGCTGTAGTTATTTTAATTAATTAAAAAATGTAATTAATAAAAAAAAAAAAAACACATCTAAGTACATTCCTAATCGATCTACAGCTGTCAAATGGCCCAGCTCTCTCCCAGCCTGTCTGCAGGGAAATAGTAGCAGGAGGAGCTTTTATTCTTCAGCTGCTGGTCACACGTTCAAAATAGAAAAAAAAAAAACCTTTGGAATACAGAGTAAAAATAAATAATTAATATCAACGAACCGTTTTAAAGTGTCATACAAATATATGTTTGGAATCAAATCTTTATTATTTGGCAATAACATGGTGTGGGTGGATTTCTGCCAGTCACAGGCTCTTTCACGCCCCTCCACTCTGTGTCTTAGAATAACAGGGAGGTGAAGTCTCCATCAATCAAGATGTAATATCCGCCCCTCATTGTGTTTAGCTGGTTAGTGGGCGTGGAGGAGTAGGGGGAAAGGAAGTGGGCTGTCATTTACCACTGTGTATATGCCCACATGTGTGACTCTATAGTCACTTGGGCTGCTCAGATGTGACAGGGAGGAAATGCTCATCACAGAAATTTACTGAAAACTGATCATGTGCAGAGTTACCACCACAGCTGGAAAAATCCCTGTCTGAATTGGGGACAAGAAGGGGAAGATAGAGAGCAGCAGGATCAACCAGGATTTTTTTGCAGAATACAGAAAACAAATATAGTGACTGAGTGAGTATAAACATTGTTTATGAAGTTGTGGGTTTAAAGTGGTTCTAAAGGCTGAAGGTTTTTTTTATCATTCTATGCATTCAGATAAAAAAACCTTCTGTGTGCAGCAGCCCCCCCCCCCCCCAATACTTACCTAAACCCCATCTTGATCCATTGATGTTGCACTAAAGCCTCAGCTGTTCGGGACTCTCCCTCCCGATTGGCTGAGACAGCAGCGGGTGCCATTGGCTCCCACTGCTGTCAATCAAAGTCAGTGAGCCAATGAGGAGAGAGAGGGGGGACAGGGCGGGGATGAGCCGCGGCTCCCTGTTGGAGTGGTCGCACTGAGCAGCAGCTCGGCTCATGTGCCTCATAGCAAGCTGGCAGGAGGGAGGAACCTATAGCGCTGGTGAGGGACCCAAGAAGAAGAGGATCGGGGGTACTGTGAAAAACCACTGCAGGTAAGTATAACATGTTTGTTATTTTTAAACAAAAAAAAAAAAAACCCCAAGACTTTAATATCACTTCAATCTCTCTTAAAGCGGGAGTCCGCCAGGAGTTCCGCCGTTTTTTTTTTTTTTTTTTTTTTAAGCCAGCAGTTACAAATACTGCAGCTGCTGACTTTTAAAATAAGGACACTTACCCGCCCAGCGCGCCCGTGATGTCGGCACCCGAAGCCGATCTCTCGATCGTCTCTCGGGTGCTGCCGCCACCATCTTGGTTATGGGAATCAGGAAGTGGAGCCTTTCGGCTTCATTTCCCGGTTCCCTACTGCGCATGCGCGAGTCGCGCTGCGCAATAAGGATGGTCCCCGCTGTCTCTGGGATCTGTGTGTTTCCCAGCAGGCAGAGGGGGGAACTTCGGATAGGGGCGTAGATTCTGCGGAAAGGGGTGTTCCTTTCTGCAGAATCTACGCTGGAAGTGGGTGCAGATACCTGTACTGTACAGGTACCTGCACCCCCCTCCCCCCTGAAAGGTGCCAATTGTGGCGCCGGAGGGGGGGGAGGATTCTAATGAGTGGAAGGTCCACTTTAGGGTGGACCTCCGCTTTAAACACTCTCTTAAAGTAGTGTGCAATTGCAAAAGCACTAGTGGCGGACATTGGCCATCCTAAGACAACGCTTGTCCTTGTTATCATTGCTGGTGCTGCACAACTCATTGAGGTCTTCTCCTCAGCTATGCCAGCAGATTCCATCATCTCGTTCCCTTTTCTTCATGGAGAAGGTTACAGCAATTTTTGGGCCGCACAGAAACGTTCCATCTTCTACGAACACTGTTTTGTTTGATAAGCATTCCAGATACTGAAGGAGCTCCCACCATTATCATCTAACTAAACACCGCATGGCCTGATATTTCCATGACCCCGGCAAGCAAGGGCCAAGAGTGTCACATGCCTTGGCAAGAATCAGGCCGCCTTTGGCCACCCATAGATTTTATTATTTCTCCATGTCATAAAACCATCGTGTTTGGGAAAGCGTCCAAGCCAAAAAAACCAAGCAAGCATTGTGCGTCGGTGTACAAGAAGAGCCTACAGCAATGGAATGAAGTTATTAACCATCGCAAGACCCACCAAGCCCGTCGTTGAGGTTTCTACCTCACTGTCCAGAATAAAATGTCTCAGTGTCGGTGGACTGACAAGGTCTTTGTCTTCGGATGACATATCTGGTAATAGACAAAAGTCACATGGTGGCAGTACGTGACCTCCAGGATTCAACAGAGAGGGCAAAAATGTGAATATCCATTGTTCTGCTTTCATGGCTGTATTTCCACTGAGGCCAGCAATATTTTCTCGCAGCCAAATAAAGTGTCCGAATGTTTTTACTGCAATAGCAGAAAACCCCTTACAATATCCGATGTGCCAGGTAGAGCGAGTAATTAAGGAGGGAATTTCCCGTTCTGACTCAAATAAAAGCTAATGAAAGAGAAAGAAATATATTGTATGAGAGAAGTATAGGACTTTCTGTGTTGGTGCTGATGCCACTAAGCCCCTTGTACACGCGGTCGGATATTCCGATGGAAAATGTCCGATCGGACCGCGTTGTCGGATGATCCGACAGTGTGTGGGCTCCATCGGCCTGTTTCCGTCTGAATATCCGACCGACAAAGTTTTAGAGCTGGGCTATAAAATTTTCCGACAACATGGTCCGATCGGACTTTGTCCGGTCGTTTGTAGAGAATTCCGATCGGACAAAGTGCCACGCATGCTCAGATCAAATTCCTAGACCAAACTTATTGGCTACTAGGCTGAACGTAGTCTCGTCGTAACGAAATAACGTCATCACGTTCCGAACGATCGGAGTTTCCGACAACTTTGTCCGACCGTGCGTATGCAACACAAGTTTCTGGCAAAATCCGTCAGACAAAATCCGACGGATTTGGTTGTCGGAATGTCCGACCGTGTGTACAAGGGCTTAGAAGGATTTAGGACTTAGTTTGGGATCGTTGTCCCCCCCCCCGGCAGGGGGATTTTGTTTGGGTGGTTGCCATGTTTTGCCTGGTTGCTCCTGTTTTTTTTTTGTTTGCCCACCCCTCATTGGGACACTGCTTTAGGATATCCCTATGGTCAAGAATTGAAGAGTTGTGTCCATCAATGAACTTTTGAGAAAACCTGGATTTTTTTTTTCACTCACCGTAAAATCCTTTTTCTCTTTCTTTAGGAACACAGCACCCTCCCCTGTTCTTTCTTTGTCTTTCTTTCCTTTTATACTGCTTCGTGTCTAACTGGACTGCCTATAGCAGAGAGGGGGTTTATACCAGCTAGTTAGAGAGCTGTGTCCATCAATGAACTCAGAAAAAGATTTTACCGTGGGTAACAACAAATTCTGTATTTTTAGGCCAAATTAATTTTCTGTACAGAACAATATCTGTTGGAATCTGTCAAATATCCAGTGTCCTTATAGCTCCCTATGGACTCAACTGAAATCTCAAACAGCTTTCCTAGTTCTCTTCTGTGAACTGCAAACCAACACCCCTTTATGTATCGGAGATGAGAAAAGAAGGGGGTGTTTTGAAGTCGTAATAATACGTCTCCTCCATAGGTACAGTTCAATGAGAAAGTGATGTCACCGGGCCCTAGTACAGGAAGTGTGTTAGTGGCAGGATCACCAGGTGCAATAGTGAGGTGATTGACACCCGTCTTATCTTTTTAAGTGGGGTGGGAACAACAGTCTTTTGTGTCGTAGAAATGGCCCAGGAAAGAAGTGATGACAAGGCCAGTAGTGGGTGCATTTCCTTTTCTGTGTACTCCCTACACTACTGGGTCCAGCCTGTGGTGTAAGTGCCAAATGCGGCCCTCTGGTATTTGTTTTGTGGTCTTCTGACTTGTTGTATGGCCCTAAGGCCCCAAAACCAATGAAGGCATAGCTCCGGAGAGAAGGGATGATAGGGCCAGCAATGGGTGCATTGATTTACCTGTGTACTCCCTACCTCATTGGGCCCAAACTTTGGCCTGAGGGCTGTTTGCTACTTCCTGTGTGACCACTGCTTTGTAAAATGGCTGTAATAGTAGTGATCTGTAACAGTCTTTGGCTGTTGCTTGTAGCATGTCTCCAGTCTCCAACCATAACTGTAGCACATACACAGTCTCTGATCACCTCCTGAAGAATGTCCACCATCTCTGATAATTTTTTGAAGGATGACCACAATCTCTGTCATCTCTTGAAGAATGTGCACAGTTTCTCCTGAAGGATGTCTACTATCTCTGATGATCTCCTGAAAGATGTCCACAGTCTCTGATGATCTCCTTAAAGATGTCCACAGTCTTTGATCATCTCCTGAAGGATGTCCACAGTCTCTGATCATCTCCTGAAGGATGTACACAGTCTCTGATGATCTCCTGAAGGTTGCCCATTGTCTTTGATCATCTTCTGAAGGATATCCGCAGCCTCTGATCATCTCCTGAAGGGTGTCCACTGTCTCTGATCATCTCCAAATGATGTACACAGTTCCTGATCATCTCCTGAAGGATGTCCACAGTCTCTCATTGTCTCCTGAAGAATGCCCACAATCTGATCATCTCCTGAAGGGTGTTCACTGTCTCTGATCATCTCCTGAAGGATGTCCACTGTCTCTGATAATTTCTAAATGTTGTTCACAGTACTTGATCATCTCCTGAAGGATGCCCACAGTTTCTGATCATCTCCTGAAGGATGGCCACAGTTTCTGATCATCTCCTGAGGAAAATCCACAGTCTCTGATCATCTCCTGAAGGATGTCCACTGTCTTTAATCATCTCTTGAAGGATATCCACAGTCTCTGTTCATCTCCTGAAGAATGTCCACAGTCTCTGATCATCTCCTGAGGAAAATCCATAGTCTCTGATCATCTTCTGAAGAATGTCCACAGTCTCTGATCATCTTCTAAAGAATGTCCACAGTCTCTGATCATCTTCTGAAGAATGTCCACAGTCTCTGATCATCTTCTGAAGTATGTCCACAGTCTCTGATCATCTTCTGAAGTATGTCCACAGTCTCTGATCATCTTCTGAAGTATGTCCACAGTCTCTGATCATCTCCTGAGGAAAATCCACAGTCTCTGATCATCTTCTGAAGAATGTCCACAGTCTCTGATCATCTTCTGAAGTATGTCCACAGTCTCTGATCATCTTCTGAAGTATGTCCACAGTCTCTGATCATCTTCTGAAGTATGTCCACAGTCTCTGATCATCTTCTGAAGTATGTTCACAGTCTTTGATCATCTTCTGAAGAATGCCCACAGTCTCTAATCATCTTCTGAAGTATGCCCACAGTCTCTAATCATCTCCTAAAGGATGCCCACAATCTTATCTCCTGAAGGATGTCCACAGTCTCTGGCAGCCTTCTGTAGCTTCGCATATATTCTATGTCATGCTCAACCCTTTGGCGATGTCAGGAGCCACAGATGAATTCGATCACCACTGCTGTACTGTGCCTCTTGACGCTGCTTTCCAACATCCTAGTTTTTTTTTTTGGGCCCAGAAACATACATTTCATTCCTATCAGCCTCTGGGCTGATGCTTTTCATCTATACCTTTTCCTCTAGATTGCAGGCGACACATTTTCTCACAGGTTGTCATCTGCAGTTGTAAGTGTTACATCACATTCCAAAGTGTCATCGTCATCTGCCTGCAGCTCAGGCTCATCATAGTTGGATATATGTGGCTTGCACAATCTGCACTAATGATATGATGTATTTTTTATTTTTTTTCCTTCACAGGTACAAGTCGGTAAATACAACCAGACCATCGCCACGCTTCATCTGGCTGGCATAGATACGTCAATCATTGTGTCCGTCATTATCTGTAGCATATTGTTGCTTCTGTCTGTGGTGGGTAAGTGTGCGTTTATTGACCCGTCAAACTAAAGTGGGGGAGGGGTGGGGGTTGGGGACTAAAAAGTTTATTTTATAATGATTATGGCTCAGATTGATTGCATAAAACGCTCATTAGATGGTCTTCTCTCCCAGCGCTGTTTGTCTTTTGCACCAAAAGCCGACGAGCTGAACGCTATTGGCAGAAAACCCTCGTACAGATGGAGGAGATGGAGTCCCAGATCCGGGATGAGATCAGAAAAGGTAATTGGGTGGCACCTGATCAGCGAGATTCCGACATTTTAGAAGTGAAGTCGGTTTTGGGCCACTATTAAAATATCATCTCATTGGCTTATTTCCAATCACCGTATTAATTTACAAGAATTCATTGATATAACTTTAAACCAGGTGAAGTGTAGTAAACCCATCAAATGCTTTTTCTTGCCCCCGCCCCCTGATCAACTTGCAAATAAAAAATTTCAGTCAGAAAATGTATTTTCTAGAAAAATTTATATAATCACAGGGTCTGTCCGCTGGTCTTTGCTCCAAGCTTGGTGCAAGGGGTCGGCAGACTTCTGTAAAGGTCACTGTACCCTGTTTTGGGTCTCCTTTCAATAGCATTATATGAAGGAGCACATCCATGGCATCCCTTTTATTATTATTCAGGATTTATATAGCGCCAGCAGTTTACGCAGCGCTTTACAATATAAAAGGAGACAATACAGTTACAATACAATAAAATACAAGAGGATTAAGATGGCCCTGCTCAGAAGAGCTTACAATATAATAGGGTGGGGCAGGTGGTACAAAAGGTTATAACTGTGGGGAATGAGCTGATGGAAGTGGTAGGAGATTAGTTGGAGACGTGATCGGCTTCCCCGAAGAGATGAGTTTTCAGGGATCGCTTGAAGGTAGCAAGAGTAGGGGATAGCCGGACCGGTAGAGGTAGCAAGTTCCAGAGGATGGGAGAGGCTCTGGAGAAATCCTGGAGCCGAGCATGGGAGGGGGAGACGAGAGAGCTTTAAAGTAGGAGGTCTTGAGAAGAGCAGAGAGGATGATTTGGGTGATATTTGTAGACAAGATTGGTGATGTAGCTCGGGCAGAGTTGTGATTGGCATCCCTTTAAGTGGTTGTAAACCCCTACAAACCACTTTGACCTACAGGTAAGCCTAGATTAAGGCTTACCTGTAGGTCCAAGAAATATCTCCTAAACCTACACGGTTTAGGAGATATTTGCCGAAAGACAGGCACCGCTGTCTACGGCGCATGCGCCGTAGACAGCGGCGCGCAGGCGCACTGAGCGTGGCACCGTCAACGGCGAATATGCCGCACGTGGCGACTCCCATGCGCATGCGCGGGAGTGACGTCATCGTGGCTTCGCCGAATGACAGCGGCGGAGCAGCAAAGACCCGCCGAGAAGATGGATGCGCCGGACTACAGGGGACAGCGGTGACTTTGCTGGCTCCTGTGTCAGGTAAGTGACACATAACGGACTACTATGCGATGCATAGTAGTCCATTATGCTTTACCTTTGCAGGGAATCAAAGAGGAAGTAACACACATCAGGGTTTACTTCCTTTTTAAATGTGTATGCGTCTCTCTGCTGGCTAATGGGTGCTGCAGATTTTATCTGCGTAAATCTGCTGATCAGTTGATTGATAACACTCTTTTGAAGTAAAATTAAGCAACTGATCAGCAGATTGCATAGCTAAACAAGACACGAAAGAGAGATGCTCAAATTCAAGAGCTGGTATTTTTAAGGTGCCAATATCCCAAATCTGCTACAATTCATACATTATTCAATAAGTTCATGTTTAAAAAAAAAATGTTAATCAGTACAAAAAATACATTTAAAAACACTGGATCAATTCATCTTGGATATCTGCAAACATGATCTAGAGTCAATGGTAAATGTGGAGTGATAATCCCGACGTGTTTCGACAATTGATAGGCTTCTTCAGGACACATTAGTTATCACATCTGGGTAAGTACCGTAAATGAAAGTATATTTATAAAAAGAGTACAGAATTTTAATGAATTCATATATTGCATAGACATGTAATAATTGCATAACGGCAAAGAAAAAGAAACATTGGCAATAAGCACACAAAAACATTCCATTAATACTATTGATACTATTAAAAATTGGTGGGGGGGGCATCCTACCGTTCCAAGAGGATTTTTTTTAACACCAAAATCTGTGAATCCAAAAAAACACATTCAACAAGAAAGGGGAAACACACCACAGAAGAGGGCGAGAAAGCGGTATGCCGGTTTGTACCACCCAGGAGCATGCACATCTAAAAGGTATGCCAGGGATGTGTTCTTTTTATATAATATTTGGGAATAAAATGATCGATAATAGGGAAAGCTGTGACTATGTTGATGGGGCAATCAAATTATTTTTTTTTTTTAAGGAAAGAAAATCCCATCGCTTGTCTTTGTTTTTGTTTTTATAATTCAAGGTCAGTAAGAAAACACTGAGAGTCTCTTTTTGTCTCCGGTTGCAGGATTCGCCGAGCTGCAGACAGATATGACGGATCTGACCAAAGAATTGAACCGCAGCCAGGGAATACCGTTCCTAGAGTACAAGCATTTTGTGACCCGCACCTTCTTCCCAAAGGTATCCAACCCCCATCTGTGGCTCAGTTTTATAAATAAGGGATCAGTAACTCCTGACACTTTTCTGTAGCAAATCTACAAAGCCAGAAACCTATATACTAGGAAGAAATTCATTAACTTCATGAAATCCAAGTAACTTTGATTTAGGCTGGGTTCACACTGCTGCGGTGTATGAGATCGGATGTGATTCGCACTGCAGTGCAAATCACATGCGATCTCTGTATGATGTGATTTCAGCCATACAGATAGTATGGCTGAATTCGCATTGCATCCGGCCCAAACTCGCACAGGACCCTTTTTTTGGTCCACAGCAGAATCTGATCGCATGGGTGTTCACACCATGCGATCCGATTCCTGTCCGAGTTTGCAGATCGTACTGCGATATGCGAACTGATCTGGAGGTGTCATTAACTTTTCACTGACACTCCCAGCAGTTCGCATAGGGCAGTGCGAACTGCCGCCGGCAGGCATGCGATGCGGGAACCCGCAGTAGATTCGCAGCGTTCCCGCATCGCAGCAGTATGAACCCAGCCTAAAAGTAGATGTAAACCCTGACTTAAAGAGGAACTCCACCATAAAAAAAAAATGATTAAAAGCCAGCAGCTACTTTTTCCTGATGGAAAAATAGAGAACCTGCTCTCAATCATTTGCTGGCGGAAATTCCGCCAGCAAAAGACTGATGGAGCCTACACACGGTCGCAATTTCCGACCAAAAGCTCAAATCGGACTTTTGCTGGCGGAAATTCCAATCGCGTGTACGCTGCATTAGTAAACTCTGTACAGATCCAAATTGGTTCAGGCCCCGACGAAGAAGGCTTTCCAACGAAACACGTTCGACATATCTCACGTTCTTATGTTTCTACTAAATACGCCTAACTGAAACACCCAAAGATAAATCTGATGAGCAACTGGCTTGTCTATCATGATCAGGGAGGTAGAAGCTTAGAACCAAATCCAGGTCGGTGAGGTCCTGGTGGGGCCATATATATATATATATATATATATATATATATATATATATATATATATATATATATATATATATTAGTGCAATAAAGCTGTATACATGCTCAGTGTTATATCGGGTTGGAATTTTTCATCCAGTTGCCTGCTGTTCTCCCACATCAAAGGTGGCACCTGGTGCGTCCATTGCGCATATAGGGATGCGGTCCATTAGGAAATTTTACATGCCACTTTAGATTAATGAATGCAGGCTCTGCTATATAGCGATGACAAATGATTTTCACAAGGAAACCACGCAGAAGATAAAACGAATGGGAAGGAAATGGTAAACAATTATCTGGAAAAGGAAGTGAGAACTGAAGATGTTTGTTCAGTGTTAGGTAAAATTAGTTTTTTCGCTGGGGTGTCCACAGACTGTAATGCTTTTCACATGCCAGCTTATTGTTAGAAAAACAGAAGGAAGACACATGTCCTCCGATCAGAGGGTTGTGAAAGAGGCATGTGCTGCTCTAAAATCTCCCCATTCAGCAGAAGTATGACCTGAATTAACCCCCCCCCCCCCAAATCCAAGCCTGAATAAAGCCCAACTCTAAACAGAATACCACCACCTATCCTTATCTCCAAAACACAGGGGGGAGGTGTTCTATAGGCCGCAGAAGAGAGCTGGGTGTGTGGTTTGGAGTACTTAGTACAAGGTTCATTTGGCTTGCTGATTCATTTGAAATATTTTTTTTTTAAAACATCAAATACAGCCAACATGTTTCGAGGGAAAGGCTTCCTCTTTCTCCAAGGCTTGAACCAATAGTTTGATTTAGTTGGCTGCCCTCATTGCTATTTAGATACATTGATGATCCAAGCCCTATTGTAACCTTAATCCAGGCGTCTTAGTGAACGCTGCGCAGATCCAATTACAAACTGTTGATTCAAGCCTTGACGAAGTAGAAGGCTTTCACCGAAACATGTTCGCTGTATCTCGTGTTCTTACGTTTGTACTAGGTACGCCAATCCGGAACACTCAAAGATAAATCTGATGAGCAACTGGCTTGTCTATCATGATAAGGGAGGTAGCAGCCTAGAACCAACACCAGGTCCCTCCTTCCCCTCACACACACACGCACCATACTTGCACCCAGAGCTGGGACAAGGGGTGGGTAAGAGGAGCAGCTGCCAGGGGCATACTCCAGATCAGGTCATGTCTTCATTTCTGCTCTGACGGCTACTGCATTTACACTGTGCTCCAACATGCCCGCTCTCCACCCCATCTGCCCACAGCTGATATGAAAAACACACAGTGCATGTACAATTATTTTTTTAAGTGCTTTAGAAAAATTGGGCTACGCATGTGCAGTGTACACTCCATGCCAACCATGGGCATCTGGAGCAAAGGGGCAGAGAATGGGCAGAGGGGGGAATTGCCATTCTACGGTATGCATTAGCAGCAGGGAATGTGGGCGCAGTTCTGGACCCTTGCTCTGAGCTCTGGATTAACCTGTCCCGATACTGCTTCCACCACAGGTTTATCTTCTTAACTCCTTCACACCGCCTCCCGTTAGCATTTTAAGTGGGCTTTAATGCCCAGGAAGCAGTGCAGCTTCTTTATCATGTGACCAGTGGGGTTGGCTCTCACAGCGGTCAGATGATTGAGAACCTACCCTGCTGGCTCCCAATCAGAAGCCATGAATGAGAGCTGTCGGTTACAGCTTAGTGTACTGGCAGCACACTCTATCCACACAACCTCAGGCCGGCATTGGACTCTTGTGTGCACCGGTTGGGCGTTGAAGCACCAACCACCACCTGAGGCCACCCAACCAGCACTTCAGGTCACCATGGAAGCCCAACCACCACCTCAGGTCACCGTGGAAGCCCGATCACCATCTCCAGCAATGCAACCACCACCTCAGGCCACCAAATCACTAACTCAAGTCACCGTGGAATCCCAACCACCACCTCAGGCTACCAAACCACCACCTCAGGTCACCATGGAGCCCAATTAATGCCTCAGGTCACCATGGAAGCCCAACCACCACCTGAGGCCACCCAGCCACCACCTCAGGTCACCATGAAGGCCCAACCACCACCTCAGGCCACCCAACAACCACCTCAGATCACCATGGAAGCCCAACCACCACCTCAGGCCACCTAGCCACCACCTAAGGTTACCATGGAAGCCCAACCACCACCTCAGACCACCTAACCACCACCTCAGGTTACCATGGAAGTCCAACCACCACCTCATGCCACCCAATCACCACCTCAGGTCAGATCACAATGGAAGCCCAACCACCAGCTCAGGCCATCCAACCAACCCTATAGTTCACCATGGAAGCCCAACCACCACCTCAGGCCACCCAGCCACCACCTCAGGTCACCATGAAGGCCCAACCACCACCTCAGGCCACCTAACCACCACCTCAGGTTACCATGGTAGTCCAACCACCACCTCAGGTCACAATGGAAGCCCAACCACCAACTTAGGCCATCCAACCAACCCCTTAGGTCACCATGGAAGCCCAACCACCACCTTACCCCACCTAACCACCCCCCTCAGGTCACCATGAAGACCCAACCACCACCTCAGGTCACCATGGAAGCCCAACTACCACTCCTTTAAACACACTCGATTTTTGTCAGGATCAATTTTTTTCTGCACTTGTTGGAAAGATATAATAAAACCAACAGATAAAAGGGGCACAAATAAGAGAAGATCATTGTTAGGTTTACATAAATCTTATATTTACAGTTGCTTGTGTGACCCTTTGGGGCATGGTACTTGATACTTTTATGTCATCCATTAAAACTCTGGACCTACATGACTCATGCATTGACTTACAGGAGATATGAGGATTGTAAAAGGTTTTCAATGGAGATTCTATGTGATTTCTCTTCCATAGTGCTCTTCCTTGTATGAGGATCGCTACACCGTGCCCATGCAGAACTTCAACTCCCAACTGAAGATCCCAGTGCCTGAGACCCACCCGCTGCTGTCCCCCGACTGGAGGGTGAGTCCGGATATAACCTCATTACCATTACTACATTCTTTATCTTCTCAGTTATTGTTAACGTGAATCAGTGCCCTGCCCATATAGTGCAAAAGCAACAGGTTCAGCTAAAGGGGACCTCCACATTTCAGAATTGACTTAACCATGCTCCTCCCCCTCCTTTTCTGCATTCTGCAACAAAAAAATTATTTTTTGGAGGTGTCGGTTTCTAAGGAGCGGAGTCTATGTTTCCACCTTTCTCGCCTAGGCAAGAATGACGTTCCCCCCCCCCCCCCGTCTGAACCCTCCTGGTATACTCATTGTTCTGCTCCCACTTACATGTATTTTGTATTTAACTGCATAAGGCTATTATTGTTCTGTAGTATGCTGACATCTAGTGGCAGTTTTTGGCCACTGCTGCTGTTCTACCTATGTGATTTGGTATCTCCCTTAGTCCTCCCCTCCTGTTTAGTGCTAGTTAGTTCAGTCTCAGCTAGACCCACCCTGTTTCCTCTATGTTCCCTCAGTCCATGTTCATACTTCACAGAGAAATAGCTGCTGACTTGTAATATTAGGAATCCAGCGATGTTGGCACCCCAGCAGATGTTCGGGTGCTGCCGCCGCCATTGCATGTAAGGGAAACCGGCAGTTGAAGCTTGTGGCTTCACAGCCGCTTCCCTATTGTGCATTCGGAGAGGGCCGAACTTCCGGGGGGACCTCGCCGAATCTCGCTGCAGCCAGGTCTACCGGAAGTGGGGACGGGTACCAGTCAAAAACATATACCTGCCCCCCCCCTTCCCCCGAAAGGTGCCACGGGGAGGTCAGATAAGCGGAGCTTCCACTTTTGGGTGGAACTCCGCTTTAAGCTGCCTGTGGATGTGCCGAATTATCAGGTGACCATACCGTCTGGACAGACTGGGTAGGAGGTGGGTCTGAGTTTGGATCATACCCTGAGGGAGCCTCTTCCGGGTATACTGCTGCCCGGCCATAGTAAATGCAAAATAATGCTAACACTCTATGGTAATTGGAACAGAAAAATATGCATTGGGATGGGTACCAGTCAAAAACATATACCTGTCCTCCCCCCCCCCGAAAGGTGACACGGGGGGGGGGGATGGGTCAGATAAGCGGAGCTTCCACTTTTGGGTGGAACTCCGCTTTAAGCTGCCTGTGGATGTGCCGAATTATCAGGTATGTCAACGCACAAAGCAGCATTTGAAACATAACCATATCACGCCTAGGAGGCATATTAGAATCCACTGCGCATGCACAGTGTAGTGTCATCAGGAAGCCGTAAGAGACAGCTGGCCTCCTAATGGCGTCACAAGCTAGATGGGCACGTCGGACCCAGCGCGTGGTGGGTCACAGCAGCACAGCGCCAGATTCGCTGAACGGGTGAGCGGGCAATTTCAGCTTAATCCAGCAATTCGGGTAAGAAGGGGTTAATATTAAAATGAACCCTGGGGGAGGAGTCACGTTCCTCTTTAACCCTCTCCCCCTCCCTAGCTTCCAGTTGCTCCCCCATTGCCTAATGATCGGAAAATGCAAATGACTAGTGAATATCCGTACAATGATTCAACCATTCCTAGTTGACGAAACTTTGAATTCTTGTTGCGCTAGTCAGAAATCTTACGGGTAACTAAGGTCTGAGAGGGAACCGATCTTCATAGTGAGCTAGACTCTGCGGTTTAACCGGTGAAGCGGATATGATTCAAACTGCATAGTTGGTCCGAGCGTAGCAAGTATTTAGGGGTTTGTGTTCTAGTTTTATAGGTTTTCTTTTATTTATGTCTGCTGTTTGTTCTCCAGAGTCTGGGTATGCCCAATGGGCTCTATTTTGTAGCTAATTGAAATATTGCAATAAAAAGAATTGTCAAAAAAAAAGATGCTCAGGTCAGCGGCCCAGTGTGCTGAAGTCAGACACAGCCATGGAACTAGCATTGCAGAAGAAGCTGCACAATATCTGTCCTTGTTATTTCTCTCGGGTTTCCCATAAGCCTTTTTCCAGAACAAGGACGGTGAAACCCTACACTGCATCCATAGCGGGCTCGGCTCTCCTCGCTTCCCCAGGAGAACGGAGATCTCTCTCTTCCCAGAGCTTATTTTCAAATCCTTCCAGAGAAAAAAAAAGTGGATTTCAACCTTCAGATGATTCCATTACCCACTAATTTCTCTATCTATTTCCAGACATTAGTTTCTATTGGTCAGGATAGGTTGAGGACAAGTTACAGACTAGTCCTTAAAAAAAAAAAAACTGAACTGAAAAAAAAAATATTAATGTTTGCACCTTTTTCAAGTATTGTTTTGTTTGCATAAAGTTTCCGTTGTTGTCCGAGGATCAACATTGCTGCAGTCCCCCTGGGGGCATTAAAACTCCCTCTGCCATAATGGATATTTTTAGCGCTTACACTTTACACCCTGACACCTTTTTCAAGTGTTGTTACCTATCTCTTTTTACTATGTAATGCTAACATGTTTTTGTTATGTAAACAAACATTTACCCCTTTACGCCTAAGGCTCGGTTCACACAGGGGCAGCACGACTTGCAGCGCCGCGACCTGCACACAATCAGCGGCGACTTGCAAAACGACTTCTGTATAGAAGTCAATGCAAGTCGCCTGAAGTCGCCCCAAAAATAGTACAGGAACCTTTTTTCTAAGTCGGAGCGACTTGAGTCGCTCCTATTAGAACGGTTCCATAGTACAGAACGGAGCACGACTTGTCAGGCGGCGAAGTCACCTGGACAGGTCGCCCCTGTGTGAACCGAGCCTAAGGCCCCTTTCACACGATATGCCCACTCGGATCCGCCTGAAAAACAGACAAGGGGACCCGAGTGGTTCCAAGCTGGCTTACCATGTGAAAGGGGGGCCTTATGGTAAAACAAATCTTAATGCCCAAGCCCTATTTTGCAACTTTGACATGCGTTAGTACAACCTTACATATCATCACAACTAGTATCATAATTAGTATCGGGACAACCCTACTCCAAATCAATATTGAACCCTATGGACTAAGACTGGGATGCCTTGACGTTCATGTGCGCGTAAAGGCCGGCGTCCCAATACCTTTGGCAATATAATGTATAAAATGGCAGCATGTGTTTCTACTTACCAGCAAAGACGGAAAAGCCAAATATCAGTTTTGGTAAAGTTAGGCTTAAAGTGTCAGGGCAATCTGGTTAGCCGTACATCCCCAGCCCTCGAAAAAAACTGAAGGCTTACCTAAATTATAAAACTCTTTTATGGGTTCGTTCATGCTTAGTGCACTGAGCTGCAGTGGCGTAGCTAGGGGGTGGCTTTTGGGGCTATGG
Source organism: Lithobates pipiens (assembly GCF_037356315.1). Taxonomy (NCBI): domain Eukaryota; kingdom Metazoa; phylum Chordata; class Amphibia; order Anura; family Ranidae; genus Lithobates; species Lithobates pipiens. The sequence goes on from NW_027507785.1 coordinate 51,835,538, forward strand.
TCCGGAATCTGGGGCCCATAGCCCAGAGTGTCTGCAGGGGTCCCCATGGGGTGGGGAGGCTCTCTGGGGACCCTGATGTAAGTGGGGGGCTCTCTGGGTTTCCTGATGTAAGGGGAGGCTCTCTGGGGATCCTGATTTTAAGGGGGAGGCTCTCTGGGGAACCTGATTTAAGGGGGGGACTGTCTGGGGACCCTGATTTAAGGGGGAGGTTCTCTGGGGACCCTACTGTAAGGGGGGCTCGCTGGGAACCCTGTTGTAAGTGGGGGCTCTCTGGGGACCCTGATGCAAGGGGGAGGCTCTCTGGGGAATATGCAAGGAGGAGGCTCTCTATGGACCCTGATGTAAGGAGGAGGCTCTCTGGGGACCCTGATGTAAGTGAGGGCTCTCTGAGGATATATACATACACCTATATTACTGTATATACATGTGTATGCTCGCCCAAAAGTATGACTTTCTTTGCTATGCTGCTATAGGCTCTAGCCCCAGATCTTTTGTAGACCTAGCAACGCCCCTGCTGAGCTGCAAGGGGGATGGGGGTTCTAGATTGTAAGCTCTAAGGAGCAGGGCCCTCTAGTCCCTCCTGTATTGATTTGTATTGTAAGTGTACTGTCTGCCCTCATGTTGTAAAGCGCTGTGCAAACTATATAAATCCTGAATAATAATAATAATAATAACCCAGATCAAAGCAGGCTCAAGGCCTGAACACAGCCAATAGTATCGATACCTATGAGCCCAGTTCACACCAAAGACATGGTGTTGGGGAAAAATGTCGACAAGCTGCATTTTTTTGTAGCACACTAAAATGCTTTACAATGCTCGTCAACGTAGCTGAAGAAACTGGAAAACAAAAAAAACCTGCAAAAACTGGTCATCGACAGGCACGCGCTTTTCTATGTGCTATGGCGTGAAAAAGCCTTTATTGTAATTTGGATGTCCAGGAGCTGTGGAGATGTTGGTGTTCATCATCAACAGCTGAAATCTGAGCCTCCTTAAGCCCGGCTCGGAATTAAAAGTTAATGAAGGGCTCCCGGTGTTTAGAAGATGCTGATTAGCGATGACAATCGGGCTCCTTCTTGCGTGTCTCCAGGTTCTCAGGCCGTGCATATCAAACCCATCAACAGAGAACGGAATATCTGAGAACAGGAAATTCATTGGCCACTTTTATTGGCTGGAACCTTTGAAGTAACGCTAAACTTTAGTTTAAAAAGAAAAATTCTATTCTAGTCTGTATTCTTAATTCAGAAAAGACCCTTCTATTGCTCTCAGCCTCCCCCGAATCTCGAAATTCCTTTTTTTTTTTCTTTGCTGTGTTTTGACTTCCTGTTAAAGGGTGGCTACGTTCGTTCTCCATGGTCCCACTCTATCTAGAAACATTGCCACCCTCTCTTGATGGACTATGGACTCCCAACAGTGGCAGCCCATGCATTGCGGGTGCATGGGCGCCGCCCCAGCCCCCCCCCCAATCCCTGCTGCCACGTCCCTATCCATGCGCCCAGCCCCTTTCTGAACTTCTATGGCAGGGGGTGGGAGGGGGTGTATTTTTTGAAGCACCTGATTAAAGCCAGAGGCTCTAATAGGCTTCAAAAAAGGACGGGCTCGGGGCACAGAGAGTGCGTCCTGATCCCATTCCCACCCAATTGTGTGCCCATAGGTAATGAATATTCGCTATTTTCACACCGCATTGCCTCCCCACCAATCTGGAGGCAGGTCAGTGAGACCTGTTTCCTGATTGACCAAAGCGTCAGGCGTCCCTATTGGATGCTCAGCGCTTTGGCGGAAGTGGGACAGAGCGGAGGAAGCTCACTGGAGAGGAGACGCTGGAGAAGAGGACACCTTATCAAGGAAAGCGCCGGTCCTCCTGCATGGGGTCTCCCCATGCGCGGGGGAGCATATGATGGGCAGACTGGCAGCGTATGATGGGCAGACTGGCAGCATATGATGGGCACACTGGCAGTGTTTGATGGGCACAGTGGCAGTGTTTGATGGGCACAGTGGCAGGTATGATGGCACAGTGGCAGTGTTTGATGGCACAGTGGCTGCTTTTGATGGGCACAGTGGCTGCAAATGATGGCGCAGTGGCTGCGTTTGATGGGCACAGTGGCTGCAATTGATGGCACAGTGGCAGCGTTTAATGGGCACAGAGGCAGCATTTGATGGCACAGTGGCAGCGTTTGATGGCACAGTGGCAGCGTTTGATGGCACAGTGGCAGCGTTTGATGGCACAGTGGCAGAGTTTGGGCACAGTGGCAGAGTTTGATGGGCACAGTGGCTGCAATTGATGGGCACAGTGACAGCATTTGAGGGCACAGTGGGAGAGTTTGATGGGCACAGTGGCAGAGTTTGATGGGCACAGTGGCTGCAATTGATGGGCACAGTGGCTGCAATTGATGGGCACAGTGGCTGCAATTGATGGGCACAGTGACAGCATTTGAGGGCACAGTGGCAGTTTGATGGGCACAGTGGCAGTTTGATGGGCACAGTGGCAGAGTTTGATGGGCACAGTGGCAGAGTTTGATGGGCACAGTGGCTTCAATTGATGGGCACAGTGGCAGCATTTAATGGGCACAGTGGCAGCATTTAATGGGCACAGAGGCAGCATTTGATGGCACAGTGACCGCGTTTGATGGGCACAGTGGCTGCGTTTGATGGGCACAGGCTGCGTTTGATGGGCACAGGCTGCGTTTGATGGGCACAGTGGCTGCGTTTGATGGGCACAGGGGCAGTGTTTGATGGGCACAGTGGCTGCAATTGATGGCACACTGACTGCGTTTGATAGGCACAGTGGCAGCGTTTAATGGGCACAGTGGCAGCGTTTAATGGGCACAGTGGCTTTGCTTGATGGGCACAGTTGAAGCGGTTGATGGCACAGTGGTTGCGTACCCCCTGTGAATAGGTGGTTGTGCACCCCCTGTGACGGCTGGGGCCTTATTGACGCCAGTCTGTCACCGCCCATATATGATGCTGGGGCGGAGTTTCTGGATCCGCCATGGGTATATCCGGATGTTCGGCAGGGCTGTTACTCTATGCCATATTCCCTATGCCGTATTTGTACACTTGTTGGTTACTCCAAACATCTGCACACATGCAGGGTTTCCCACGTATGTGCAGAGGTGGCTATCAGGGGAGTCCCAAAACTTCACTGTCTTTGGGCATGCGTGGGAAAGGATGTGCACCTACACAGATGGGCCAGAGGCTGGGCAGATCCCTTGGGTATGTATATCTACTGCACATGCACCAGAATGTCAAGACAGAGAGGGTGAGTGGAGCCACCCAAGAGGAGATAGATTGAAGGTCGGCTTTAATAGAAAAATGAGATAATAAACAAAAACTGTGTGATAACGGGAGATCATTTTTGGCTAATGTATAGTGAAAATCCCCTGGAAGGCAAAACCTTCTAACATCAGGTCTCTGAGGTCTTATTTTTATTTTCTGATGTGTTTGTTTGATGTCGCAGGTCCCAGAAAGCTGTCGATCAAATATGGAGGAGGGGATCGTCACGCTGTCAACTCTCTTGAGCAATCGCCATTTCTTGGTCACCTTCATCCATGCGATGGAGATGCAGAAGGACTTTGCTGTGAGGGACAGGTGAGGAGACTGATGATTTCATAAAGCAATACAAAGCCTTTTTTTAACAGTAGAAAAAGTATTCATGTAGCACTCACCTCTTAGAGGGCCCGCTGATTTGGTCCCAAGGCTCTTTCCCCGGTAGGTGCGCCATCAGAATTCTGGATGAGCCCCCAAATGTAGTGGTACCCCCATAGTATTATTAAAGGTTCCTTAAAATGGATGTAAACCCAGAAAAAAAATGTGTTAATTAAAGCTTGCACCTTGTACAGTATCGGATTTCTTGTCATTTATGTCCAGTCTTGCCATGAAAGAGTTAATCCAGCTCTGAGCAATCCTCTTATGTTTTTTTAGTAAGATAAAAACTGACAAACAGAGAAATAGGAGTCAGTTCTTACCCCTTGCTGTGACGGGTGATTTACATATCTCATGCACAAACCTGAGAGAGGCATTCTGTGTACTTCAGATCCCCTCCTCCTTTCTTCTCCAGCTCTCCCAGGATTGGCTGCTCCACAGCTCAGCACAATTGGGCATGCTGAAGTCATGTGGTGACTTTTCTGGGTTTTGACTGGATGTTAGTGATCATAGCAGAAGTTCAGTGTAAGAAATACACAGGAGAAAATGCATGTTGATAAGGGTAGTGTAGAGGTGGGCGGGGAGTCTACTGACATCACGAGCTCCACCCACCGAGATCTGGCAGCGATCAGTGATTTTTATATTGACTGCAACATTATGGCGGACAGATCGGACACTTTTGTCGCGATTTTGGGACCATTCACATTTATACAGCGATCAGTGCAATTAAAAATGCTTTGATTACTGTGTAAATGTGACTGGCAGTGAAGGAGTTAACCACTAGATGGCGCTGTAGGAGTTAAGTGTGTCCTAGGGAGGGATTCTAACTGTTGGGGGGAGGAGCTGTGTGTTTTACAACACTGATCACCGCTCCCGATTACAGGGAGCTGTGGTCAGTGTCAGTGTCACTAGGCAGGAGAGGGAAATGCTTGTTTACATTAGCATCTCCCCGTTCTTCCTCTCTGTGAGACGACCGCGGTCACGAAGCTCCTGGCGGGCGCGTGCCCGCAAATCACCTCTTAAAGGGCAACATACAGGTACGTGATTCTGCCTGTACATGCCCTTCTGCCGCAGTATATTTACATGAGGCGGTCGGGAAGCGGTTAAACACAAGCTGACTGATGCAAGAGGGATGGCAGCAATACACGCTCCCTGGGATCTCACACACTGGTCTGTACTTACTAAAGTCCTTGGATAGTTGGATGCCGCCTTCTAATATCTGTTAGACATACACTATATTACCAAGAATATTTTGGTAATATAGTGTGCCTTGTGCTGCACTATTGTGCGTAGCTCACTCATAAAACTGATGCCTACCTGCCTTTGTGTTGTGATTGCTCAGGTGTAACTTGGCTTCTCTGCTCACTATCGCCCTCCATGGCAAGTTGGAGTATTACACGAGCATCATGAAAGATCTCCTGGTGGACCTCATAGACTCGTCGGCCCCCAAGAACCCCAAGCTGATGCTTCGCCGGACCGAGTCGGTGGTGGAGAAAATGCTGACCAACTGGATGTCTATCTGCATGTACAGCTGCCTCCGGGTAAGGCGCTCAGAACGGAATATTCATAAAAAACATTCTCCCTAAAAAAAAACTGCTGATACAGCTAGCAGGTCATGATTTCCAGTCTTCCTCCTGTGGAAACATTGAACATTGCCAATTAGATACCAAAATTCTAAAGAAAAAAAAAGCGCCACAAAGTTTCAACAGTAGATTGCAGAGTTCTCAGGAAATGCCATTGCGTTTTAGGAATGACAGCTCCCTTCATCGGGGGTACAAATACAATGGATCATTCTTTTTTTCCATTTGTATCGTCATTGCTTTCAGAGTAACTCCACTTTTGTTGAAAAAATAAAATAAAAATACAATCCTCACTGGGTGACCTATATAGAGATTTTAGCTAAATTTATAGCAGGTTCTGGCTTTTTTATCTGTTCTGAAGAAAAAGCAACTTGAGCCACCACGTCCTATCCAGGCTGATTCTGAATGGGAGGATCTGGCTCATTATAAACACCTGGTGCTGTCCCAGTGTTCTAGCAAGAAAAATTGCAGGGTCTGCATTCCTTTAAACGTATTTAGGGCCAGTTCACACCAGACGCAGTTCCGTTCAGTTCCATGCGCTTTTTTTCTGCACTAAAAATGCTTGCACAGTGTTTTCCATGTATTCCAATGGCTCTAGTTCACACCATGCAGTCAGCTTCTGGTCAGTTTCTGTACCGGAAACTGACCAAAAACTGACTGCATGGTGTGAACTAGAGCCATTGGAATACATGGAAAACACTGTGCAAGCATTTTTAGTGCAGAAAAAAAGCGCATGGAACTGCATCTGGTGTGAACTGGGCCTTAACCTATATGAAGTATCTCACTGAAACGTAACTTCCTATTGCAGGGGATGCCTAAAATTTTACTTGGATCTTAGCACAGATGTCTGAGAAAATCGGCGAGCCAATCGCTCACACAGGAAATTACATTTCTGGGGATGATCTGTACACTGAAATTTCCTTTTGCTTTTTTCAGACATCTGTGCTAAAATAGAAGTAACATTTTAGGCACCATCTGCAATAGGGATTTTATTTTGGTGAGATACTCCCTAAGGCTGGATTCACACCAATGCAGTTTTAGTGCTTTTTGCATTTTGCACATTTGCACTACAGTCCATTTATCATGGTTTCCTATGAAACACTTTCTGTGGTGCAAATCTGCAAAATGCAAAAAGCGCTAAAAATGCCATAGGTGTGAATCCAGCCTGAGGCTGGGTTCACACCGCTGCGGGGGGAGAACCGGATGTGATTCGCACAGCAAATCACATCCGATCTCCGTAGCACTGCGAGTTCAGCCATACAGATAGTATGGCTGAACTCGCAGCTGTCCCGCAGCAAACTCGCACAGGACCCTTTTTTGGGTCCGCAACGGAATCGGATCGCATGGGGGTTCACACCATGCGATCCGATTCCTGTGCGAGTCGGCAGATCGCACTGCGATATGCCGACGGATCTGGGGGTGTCATTAACATAACATTGACACCCCCAGCCGTCCGCATAGGGCAGTGTGAACTGCCGGCGGGAGGTGAGCGATGCGGGAAAACGCCGCGGATTCGCGGCGTTCCCGCATCGCAATAGTGTGAACCTAGCCTAAGGGTTAAATATTTTTAAAGGGACGCAGACTCTGAAGCTGTTCTCATTAGGAACATTATCTCATTATCACTGGGAGTGTACCAGGTGATTATAATGAACCAGACAACCCCCTCCCACACCCATTCAGAATCAGTTTGCACAGGACATGGTGGAACAAATTGCTTTTTTTTACATACAGGTGTACAGAACTCCTCCAGGTTGCCATACTGCATAAAAGATTTTGACAGTTTTAGAAAGCGATATCAGATTCAGATTGAAATCTAAATGTATTTTTTATTGAAAGTGAAGTTCCCCTTTAAGTAGAATAATATACAATAAAATAGAAATGATATAACATTCAGGTCGGAGGCAGCAGAGAGCTCCCTTTATATTATAGGGATTGCCATACCTATACTGGAGACTTACCTAGGATGGGGTCCAGTGCCTGACCACCTGGTTTCCCTATTGGACTAATAGGACAGTCCAATCACCAGTCCAGATAACAATGTAGAGAATAAATATTATTATTATTATTATTATTATTATTATACAGGATTTAAATAACTAAACATTTTTTTCACAAAAAGAAATAACTAAATATTACAATATTATTCTGAGATAAATATGATCTCAATATAAAAAAAAAATTATAATAATAATAATTCAACCCCAACAGCTCTATAATATAAGAAGAGACATTACAATTACAATACAAGCCAAGACAAGAAGTTTAGGAGGTCCCTGCTCTGCAGAGCTTACAATCTAAAAATATAAATCTAGATCACGATCTGACTGCCTTGGCCAAGATTTTGGAGTTCGGGTTTAAGTACACAGACTGAACGCAGTTATTACTGTCCTGTTGGCTGAGGTGAAAGGTCGGCGGTCATGTTGTGACAGCGGTGACCCCAGTAATAAGCGTGTTCTGTTAGCAGAAGAATAGAAGTCTGCAGTTGATTAGCCGCTGATCCCAGTGTGTTGGGGGGGGGGGAGGTGAGGTGACTCTCATTCATGGCAGAGTTTCCATACACTCAGCCCAGCCGTCCACATGCAGACGGTTCTGTCATTGTTGGACCCCGTCCATTCCCCCTGCAGTCCTTACGAACATGTGATACATCAGTACAGCATTGTATTGTCATCTGATCCTTTGTGTCACTTGACAGTGCGGTTGTAACGCTCAGCTGCAGGACATCTGTCTGTACGACCAAGTTTTTATTTAATGATGAGGAATTAAAGGGATTTTCTTCCTTCAGAGAACAACAGCCTAATTAAAGGGTAATTCCAGCCAGTCAGTTGAATGCAAAACAATGGTGGGAACTGCTTTAGCTGCCAAATGATTTCTAGAGTATTGCAAACGGTCTTGTGACTTCCCCACCTTGGGGTGACAACACTTTTTAGAACTAGCAGTTCTACTGAGTCTGTGTCACTGCCCCGCCTCCTGTCTGCTCTTTGGACCACCCAGCTCTTTCCCTTATATGTCACTGCCCCTCCTCCTGTCTGCTCTTTGGACCACCCAGCCCTTTCCCTTATATGTCACTGCCCCTCCTCCTGTCTGCTCTTTGGACCACCCAGCCCTTTCCCTTATATGTCACTGCCCCTCCTCCTGTCTGCTCTTTGGACCACCCAACTCTTTCCCTTATATGTCACTGCCCCTCCTCCTGTCTGCTCTTTGGACCACCCAGCCCTTTCCCTTATAGATCACTGCCCACCTCCTGTCTGCTCTTTGGACCACCCACTGGTGACATCCACCCAGTTATATCCCTTATATGTCACTGCCCCTCCTCCTGTCTGCTCTTTGGACCACCCAACACTTTCCCTTATTTGCCATTGCCCCACCTCCTGTCCGCTCTTTGGACAGCCATGCCCTTTCCCTTATATGTCTTTGTCCCACCTCCTGTCTGCTCTTTGGACCATCCAACTGTTTCCACTATATGTCACTGCCCCTCCTCCTGTCTGCTCTTTGGACCTCCCAACACTTTCCCTTATTTACCATTGCCCCGCCTCCTGTCTGCTCTTTGGACCACCCAGCCCTTTCCCCTGTTATGTCACTGCCCCACCTTTTGTCCACTCTTTTGACCACTATGCCCTTTCCCTTATCCCCCGCCTCCTGTCTGCTCTTTGGACCACCCAACTCTTTCCCTTATATGTCGCTGCCCCACCTCCTGTCTGCTCTTTGGACCACCCAACTCTTTCCCTTATGTCACTGCCCCTCCTCCTGTCTGTTCTTTGGACCACCCCACTCTTTCCCTTATATGTCACTGCCCCTCCTCCTGTCTGGTCTTTAGACCTCCCAACACTTTCCCTTATTTGCCATTGCCCCGCCTCCTGTCTGCTCTTTGGACCACCCAACTCTTTCCCTTATATGTCACTGTCCCTCCTCCTGTCTGCTCTTTGAACCACCCAACTCTTTCCCTTATGTCACTGCCCCTCCTCCTGTCTGTTCTTTGGACCACCCCACTCTTTCCCATATATGTCACTGCCCCTCCTCCTGTCTATTTGGACCACCCAGCCCTTTCTCTTATATGTCACTGCCCCTCCTCCTGTCTGCTCTTTGGACCACCCAGTCCTTTCCCTTATATGTCACTGCCCCGCCTCCTTTCTGCTTTTTAGAGCTCACTATTGACACCCACCCAGTTCTTTCCCAATTCAATATGCAGCTTTCACGGTCCGAAGTACAGTATATGTTATATACAGTTCAGGGTTTGGTTTATGTGAAAACTTACTGATCCATACTTCCTATAAATCCCCCTCTAGACATATTTAACTTGTTTTTTTGCTCACCAATGGTTTATGAACAGAGCCACACCCACTTGTTTATGCAAACCTCAGTGAGCTCATCTATTATTTTTTTTTTGTGTGTAACCAACATTTTCGTTAACAGGAAACTGTGGGAGAGCCATTCTTCTTGCTGTTGTGCGCCATTAAACAACAAATCAACAAGGGCTCCATTGATGCCATCACAGGGAAGGCACGGTACACCCTGAACGAGGAGTGGCTGCTCAGAGAGAACATTGAGGCCAAGCCTATGGTAAGTAACATCCCCTATAGGATGTCAATGTTCAGCCAATGTCTCAAAGTCTAAAATTGCCATTTTGGTGTAGCTAGTAGTAGTTAGTCAAATTCATCTGACCTTGTTCTGTGATGGTGAAGATGTTTTGTCGCTTCTCAAAGCCACTTCTTCATAGCTTCTTCCATAGAGTCTCCAAGCCATTTGTTCATAGTTTCCTTTGTAGTTTTCTCAAGCTGCTTCTTCTTGGCTTCTGTCATAGCTTCTCCAAGCCACTTTGTAGTTTCCTTAATAGCTTCAACAAGCCACTTCTTCATAGCTTATTTGATAGCTTCCTCAAGCCACGTCTTTTTTTAAGTTTGCTTCATACCTTTTCCAAGCCACTTCGTCATAGCTTTTTTCATAGCTTCTCCAAACCACTTCTTTGTAGCTTTCCTAATAGCTTCTTCAAGCCTCTTCTTTGTAGTTTCTTTCGTAACGTCTCCAAGCCACATTTGCGTACCTTCCTTCATAGATACTCCAAGCCAGTTCTACGTAGTTTCCTTCATAGCTTCTCCAAGCCAGTTCTTTGGACCTTCTTTCTTAGCTTCTCCAAGCCACTACTTTGATAGCTTTCTCAAGCCACCTCTTTGCAGCTTCCTTTATAATGTCTCTAAGCCACTTCTTAATAGGTTCTTTCATAGCTTCTTCAGCCACTTCTTTGTAGTTTCCTTCATACCTTTCACAAGCCACTTTTCATAGCTTCTTTCCTCAAGTCACCTCTTTGCAGCTTCCTTCATAGCATCTCCAAAGCACATCTTCATAGCTTATTTAAAAGTTCTTCAGCCACTTTGTAGTTTCCTTCATAACTTCTCCAAGAAACTTCTTCCTAGCTTCTTTCATAGCTTCTTCAAGCCTCTTCTCTGTAGCTTCTTTCCCAGCTTCTCCAAGCCACTTTTGCGTACCTTCCTTCATAAATACTCCAAGCAACTTCTTCGTAGCTTCCTTCTTAAGTTCTCCAAACCACTTTTTTGTAGCTTCCTTCTTAGCTTCTCCATGCCACTTCATTGTAGCTTCTTTAAAAGCTTTTCCAAGCCCTTTCATAGCTTCTCCAAGTCTCTTCTTTATAGCTTCTTTGATAGCTTTGTCCAAGCCACCTCTTTGCAGCTTCCTGCAAAGGCCTTCAAGCCACTTCTTCATAGGTTCTTTCATAGCTTCTTCAGCCACTTCTCTGTAGTTTCCTTCATAGCTTCTCCAAGCCACTTCTTCATAACTTCTTTTGTAGCTTCTCCAAGCCACTTCTTCATAGCTTCCTTCATAGCTTCTGCAAGCCACTTCTTCGTAGCTTCTTTCATAGATTATCTAAGCCACATCTTTGTAGCTTCCTTTGTAGCCTCTCCAAGCCACTTCTTTGTGGCTTCCTTCGTAGCTTCTCCAAGCCACTTCTTCGTGGCTTCCTTCGTAGCTTCTCCAAGCCACTTCTTTGTGGCTGCCTTCGTAGCTTCTCTAAGCCACTCCTTTGTGTCTTTCTTCGTAGCTTCTCCAAGCCACTTCTTCAGAGCTTCCTTCGTAGCTTCTCCAAGACACTTGGAGTGGCACAGTGGTGTAGTGGTTAGCACTCTCGCCTAGCAGTAAGAAGGGTCGCTGGTTCAAATGCCAACCACGACTCTACCTGCCTGGAGTTTGCATGTTCTCCCTGTGCCTGCGTGGGTTTCCGCCGGGTACTCCGGTTTCCTCCCACAAACCAAAGACATGCAGGTAGGTTAATTGGCTTCTGTCCAAAATTGGCCCTAGTATATGAATGGGGACCGTGGATTGTGGGCTCCTTGAGGGTAGGGACCAATGTGAGTGTGTAATGTACAGGGATAGGGACAATTGTAGACACTCAGGTTGAACTGGATGGACTGGTGTCTTTATTCAACCTTACTAACTATGAAACTTCTTAATAGCTTCTAAAAAGCCACTTCTTCATAACTTCCTTTGTAGCTTTTCCGAGCCCTTTCGTAGCCTCTCTAAGCCACTTCTTTGCTTCGCTTGGCTCGGAGAAGCTATAAAATGTCTTCAACATTTGAGTTGAATATGACTAACAGCTACTGGCTATACCATGACCTGGATAAATGAGAACCTTCATAGTCATTTTGGTGTGTTGGGTCTTTCCAATTTATTTTTCGGTTTTTGAGGGCAGCTGGACCAAGCAAAGCTGACCTCCTTGCATTGCAACTCTGCATTAGTCAGTGGTAAATGTGATATACACTATATACAATCACCCAACACTAGTTAGTTTCCACAATCCATGACTTAACTTCACAGTTCACACAAATACGTTTTAAATTCAAACTGTAGCACTGAGGTAAGTAATTCTTCACAGTAGCGTGACAATCCCTCCACCTCCGGTCTAACTAATCACTCTCACCTTATGGCATGGACCCCTGTGCAAACAGGTGGTCATGCAAGCGGGTATCAAAAGGGTTAACATGGACCATAAACTTCTCTCACGTCTCCTTAGATCTCAGCAAGGACGCCAGGTCATGGGTAGAAAGAAAAGATCTAAGTGCTCACCACTTAAGTATAAGATTTCATTTTTGCGCTCAAACACAAACTACTCACATAAAGATGATAAAAACACAGCATGTAAAGCCAACAATCTTGTTAGCTCCGTAGGGCAGCAGCGGGGGACGTCATGTGTAGCTCCTCCCCGTACGCGCTACGTTTAATCAGAACTTCAATGTCACCAAACTCCTCCCCCCTTCCCTTCGTTAGCAGATGGAGGCACTTGGGGAAGAGGGGGAGGAGTCCGGTGACTTTCGTGACCTCGCCGGATCTCCGACGGAAGCTGGCGGAGAGGTGTGTACCAATCAAAAGAATTTTGATCAATCAAGAAAATTAACGATTAATCAAGGAATTAATCTTTCATTTCCACAGCCCTAAAAAATGTAAATAACATGTGAGAGAGGAACCAGGAAAGGCAACATACACGCAGCTTAAGCTTCAGTTTTAACATATGGACTATAAAAACAGCACAAAAATCGCATAAGACTTTAAGAGAGCTTTACACAGAATTCAGGAAAAAAATAACAATGCCTTTTAAAGACATTTTTCTGGACTTTATGGACAAGAGTAAGATTTTCTTACAGACTGATTGTGAATTCCTGGGCGGTTGGCAACCTTGGTCCGTCTAGGGCTGACAGGCAGGTAAAATGAGCCTCGTAGATGTCTGACGTTTGCAGGAAAAGAAAACACTGAAGGAGTCGCCATGATTTATGAGTGAAGTAATACATTGTTTTCTTCACTGAAATATCCCAGACAGGGGCCATATTTAACCCAGCAGCCCCCGGGTTCTCTCTGGGGGGAACTCGTGGAAGTGCCTGTCCCTGGGAGCCCTTTGATTAATGGCTGTGGATACCCTGGGAGGGGGGTACCGATGGCTGGAGGGAGGGGGGAATATTAATTTCCTATGTAGACATTACCGCAGAGGAGAAGAAGAATCCGTCACCGCTGGTTGGACATTCACAAACTTTACAGAATGTACAGAAAGCAAAGCAGGATGTCTAATTTCCTCAAAACAAATGATCATGCAGCATCCCCGCATAGATCACAGCTGTCCCGCCACTGGCCCCAAATTCCTCCCTTCATCCTTCCTCCATAACTGTCCATGTTTTAGGTTGACAAATCTACTATTTAGCTACACAGTTACATTTGTTTTCCTGGAATTAGTCCTGTTTATCCGATAAAAGATTGCGTACGCTCGGCCACTTGTATGACCAAGGAGTAGTGATACTACCCACTGCAACCGATCAAAATTTATATTTTCAAATACATTTAAATCTTTACTGAATGACCAATAGTCGTTGATTAACAAGGTATTCACATAGCTATTCACTCAGTGAAAGTGAATGTACGTTCATTCTGTATGAATGAGGCCAAAAAAACGAATGTAACTTGGCTATATCTCATGCTGTTCAAATGTATATAATTGATTTAAAATGGAAAATACTAAATTCGGCCACTAGATGGAGCTAAGTATCATAGGAATGTTCTGTAATGATTAGCTCAATTTAGTGGCCAAATTCTGGATAGGGGGGGTATACAGGAAGGGGGTGGACATACACAAACTTTAAAGAATGTACACAAAGCAAAGCAGGAGGTCTCATTTCCTGAAAACAAAAATGATCACTCAGTATCCTACATAGATTACAGCTGCCCCTTTAACTGGTCCCAAATTCTTCCCTCCATCCTTCTTCCATAACTGTCCCTCTTCTAGGCTAATACATTTACTATGTAACTACAGTTACCCTCTTATGCTGGACTTCAACCTATAAAAACGAACATTGCATACACTCAGCTGCTAGTATGACAGAGGAGTAGTGATACTACCCACTACAACCACTAAAATGTGTATTTTTTAAATTTAAATTCTAACTGAATTTATAAGGAATTGGCAAAAGTATTCACCTAGTGAAAATGCATGTATGTTCTTTGTAAATCGAGCTAAAAACCTTTGGCTACAAGGATCTTTGTTGTTAGAATGTAAATCGTGGATTTAAAATGGAAAATACTGGATTCAGCCACTAGACGGAGCTAAGTGTCATAGGATTTATTTGTAATACTTAGCTCCATCTAGTGGCCAAATGCTGGTGAAGGAGGTGGAAATACATAAACTTTAAAGAATGTACAGAAAGCAAACCTGGGTGTCTCTTTTCCTGAAAAAAAAAACGATCATGCAGCATTCTGGCATAGATCACAGCTGTCCCTCCAGCAGGGCTGGCCCAAGACATTGCCCGGGTCCAAGAATGAAATTCTGCCCCCTCCCAAAAAAAAAATCATGCCCACCAAAAGGCCCCCACATCCATTATTTAATTTCATGATAATTAAAAGTAAAATTTAATTTATCAGGAAGTCAGATTTACAAACAGCACCTTGTCTATATGCAAAATTATATGGCATACCATTATGTTCAATGATATGTGGGCTAGGGCAATATAGGGGTGGGCTAGGGCAGTATATAGACAGGCTAGGGTAGTATATGGAAAGGCCAAGGCAGTATTGGGGCAGGCTAGGGTAGTATATAGACAGGCTAGGGCAGTATATAGACAGGCTAGAGCAGTATAGGGGCAGGCTAGGGCAGTATAGGGGCAGGCTAGGTTAGTATATAGACAGGCTAGAGTAGTATATAGACAGGCTAGTATATATACAGGCAAGGGTAGTATATGGACAGGCTAGGGCAATATAGGGGCAGGATAGGGTAGTATATAGACAGGCTATGGTAGTATATAGACAGGCTAGGGCAGTATAGGGGTGAGCTAGGGTAGTATATAGACAGGCTAGGGCAGTATATAGACCGGCGAGGGTAGTATATGGAGAGGCTAGGTCAGTATAGGGGCAGGTTATAGTAGAATATAGAGCTATGGTAGTATAAGGACAGGCTGAGGCAATGTAGGGGCAGGCTAGGGTAGTATATAGACAGGCTAGGGCAGTATAGGGGTGGGCTAGGGTAGTATAGGGGCAGGCGGAGTGGCACAGGGGGCAGTTGTCATCGTGAAACATAAAACTGTTGGAAAAAAAATCTCGGTCATCAATTTGCTGGGTAAATCAAAGAGAAGGAGATGCGGCCGTGGTTTAATTTGCTGCCCCTCTCAAAGTGCTGCCTGGGTTCAGTGGATCCACTGGGACCCATGGTAGGGCCGGCCCTGCCCTCCATTGGTCCCAAGTCCCCCCCATGACTGTCTTTATTCTAGTTTATAAATCTACTATCTTACTACACAGTTACTCTTGTTACCCCTACAATCTGGCCAAGATTGCACTGCATACCCTAAACCACTAGTATGATAG
Source organism: Lithobates pipiens (assembly GCF_037356315.1). Lineage (NCBI taxonomy): Eukaryota > Metazoa > Chordata > Amphibia > Anura > Ranidae > Lithobates > Lithobates pipiens. The sequence goes on from NW_027507785.1 coordinate 51,851,101, forward strand.
AGGAGTAGTGATACTACCCACTGCAGCCACTCAAATGTGTATTTTCAAATACATTTAAATCTTTACTGAATGACTCATAGTCGTTGATCAATAAGGAATTCCCATAGCTATTCACTCAGTAAAAGTGAATGTACATTCGTTCTGTATGGATGAATTTAAATTCTACCTGGATATCTCTTAGTGGTTGATTTATAAAGAATTCACATAAATGTTTGTCCAGTGAAAATGGATAAAAAGAAAAATGGAAACAGGCTATATCCTATGCTGTTTGAATGTAAATCATTGAATTAAAATGGAAAATACTAAATGAGGCCCCTAGGTGGCGCTAAGTATCCTAGAAATTTTCTATAATAGCTCCACCTAGTGGCCAAATGCTGTCTTTTCTGTTTAAAATGAATTCTTTCGATTTTAATAGCACAGGATATATATATATACACCCAATTTTCGTTTGGGGGGGGGGTCTTTTAGCATATTAGCACCACAGTGCAGTGACACATGTAACTTGCGCTTTAACATGCATTGCAGTAGGGTAGCCCATTGAAAAAATAAATAAAAATTGGCCTGCAGATGCAACAAAGTGTTCTGAAAAATCAGACATATCGCTAAATTTGCAATACGGTCTGCTATGGGGCTTTGCTGTGCATTGCGGCGGGCTCCATAGCATGTGTGTTGGGATACCATTGAAAATAAAGGGCACCGCGATGCATGTAATGTGCAGGGCCATGCAGCGGTGTAAATGCTTGTGTTAACGCAAATATGACCACAGTGCAGAAGTCTAAATTGGCGCTCACAGCCGATCCCCGGTCAGCTGCACAAACCCCCCTCCCTTCCTGGTCGGTTGGACCCGCACTTACCCCATCAATGGCACGGGCAGGCTTCTCCTGCGTCTTCTCATGGCGCCCCTCTATCTCCTCCCTCCTCCTCCTCCTCCCAGGCCAATAGAAATCGCTACTCCTTTCGGGCCAGTCAGGAAACAGGTTTTAAGAGCCACTTCCTGATTGGCCAGGAGGTGAATCAGTGTGACAATAGTGAATATTATTTGCCATTGTCACAACACTGGGTGGGCTTTGCGCCCCGAGCCCACCCTTTTTTTAAGCCTATTAGAGCCTCAGGCTATAATCATGTGCTTAAAAAAACAAAACCCATTGTAATCCATGCCATCCGGCGTCCTACATGTAGATTAGGGGGCCGGACGCATGGATAGGGGGGCGGACTCTGAAAAAGTATAAACCGGGCTGTTAGGGGAGGGAAGGGGCGTGTCCTGGCACTAAATATTTTGGCGATTTAAGGCAACAATTGATGTCCCTGCGGCACCCAACAATATAATAAAATGGTTCATCTCCAGACAACCTCAGCCAAGATGCAGATGTAGGTCCTCTGTACACCTCTCTGTCATATGTCGGTGCTATAAATAGCGAACATAAGTTCAGATGTAATATACAGCATGTGATCCTCGCCATCTGAAGGCTCCGGTGGGCGTGGCCCCAGACCGATCCCAGCCAGCTGTATAAATAGAGCCCTGAGATGTGGGATTCGGGGTTTTTTTTTTTTTTTTTTGAGGATTTGATATTAATTTATATTGCAGAATTTGATGACAATGTGTCAGATTTTATTTTTAATCCGATGACTGAGAGGGAGAAACTACAAAGTGTTCTGTGGGCGGGGCAGACCGCAATCTGGGTGTCAGATGTGCCAAACACAACAATGGCGATGGAGGGTTCAGAACAATCACACAGTGACAGTTAGAGATCTCAATATATTAATACAGAGACAGAGATCTCAGAATGATGGCACAGTGACATTCTGAGATTTTTAACTGATGACACAGTGACAGTTATGGATCTCAGAATGATGGCACAGTGACAGTTTGGGATCTCAGAAGGATGGCACAGTGACAGTTAGAGCCTGTTCACACCAGTGGCTGGGCATTGCATGCGCCATTTTTTGGCCCCGCGTTGCTCTGTTCTGCATATCCTGACCCTAAGGCGTCATTGGTTGTTATAATGCAGGTTGCCGGCCTGCCCACACCATGGCAAACTGGGACCCGTGATTGCGGCACCTCCCTAAAAAACAAGTTCTGGCGTTGATACGTTTAGAGGCTCTCGGAGATCGTCACAATGACCTGTGGGAACCCAGTAATACATCGGCAGAGGAAAATCATAATTATTATTGCTTTACCTTCTAAGTGGAATTTAATGTTATGTTGGCTGATCATAAAAGTAAAATACACAGAGAAGGAGCGGGACGCCGTGCAATGAAATCATAATGTTTGTTTTCTAATATCTCATCCCGGGCGCCAGTGCTGTGTGACCTCCTCTCCTTCGTTGAACCCTCTCCTCCAGTGACCCCCCTCTCCCCCGGAGACCCCTCTCCTCCGGTGACCCCCCTCCTCCAGTGACCCCCTCTCTTCCAGGGACCGCCTCTCTTCTGGTGTCCCCTCTCCTCTGGTGGCCCCCTCTCCTCCCATGACCCCCTCCAGTGACCCCCTCTCCTCCGATGACCCCTCTCCTTCAGTGACTCCCTCTCCGGTGACCCCTCTCCTCCAGTGACCCCCCTCTCCGGTGGCCCCTCTCCAGTGACCCCTCTCCTCCAGTGACCCCCCTCTCCTCCGGTGACCTCCTCTCCTCCGGTGACCCCTTTCCTCCAATGACCCCCCTCTCCTCCGGTGACCCCTCTCATCTGGTTACCTCTCTCCTCCGGTTACCCCTCTCCTATGGTGACCCCCTCTCCTCCGGTGACCCCCTCTCCTCCAGTGACCCCATCTCTTTCGGTGACCCCTCTCCTCCAGTGACCCCCTCTCTTCCAGGGACCGCCTCTCTTCTGGTGTCCTCTCTCCTCCGGTGACCCCCTCTCCTCCCATGACCTCCCTCCAGTGACCCCCTCTCCTCCGGTGACCCCTCTCTAGTGACCCCCTCCCCTCCGGTGACCCCCCTTCTCCTCCGGTGACCCCCTTCTCCTCCAGTGACCCCTCTCCTCCAGTGACCTCCTCTCCTCCAGTGACCCCATGTGATGTCAGGGGCGATGGTATCTGGCCAGGCTCCATGTTATCTGATGGCAGCCGGTCATATCCCATAATAATCCACTTAGCTCATTAAGGTCTGATTAGACATGAGCTCTTCATAATGCTAAATAAAACAAACCCAGCCGAGGACATACCCCGCCAGAGGGGGACACCTGGAGAGATGGGATGCACCACTGCATGGCCATACGTGTGTGTGTGTGTGTATATATATATATATATATATATATATATATATATATATATATATATATATATATATATATATATATACATCTTTTTTTTCTTTTTTCTTTTTTTTGTGGCTGGATTATTATACACTTGTGCTTAGTAATTATAGTTTAAAAGGGTGGTAGTTGGGATTTTGCAAGTAAATGTTTGCACTGCCCCCTGTGGGTGGGACGTGCTACTGCAGTCATAGTCACAACTTTTAGTGTCAACTGTTTTTTTTTTTTTTTTTTTTTTTTTTTTTATTGATGACGGCCCTGTAAGAAATAAGACGTCAGGATAAAATACTGTGTCTTACTAACAGCTGAGCTGCCTCTTGAAACAGATGCAAGTCAGTTGCTGTTTGGAGGGTAGCATTGCTCCCTATGGGTGAGATGTGTGACTGTGTTCATAGTGGGGGGGGGGGGTGTATACTAAAACTGGTGTAGCTGTACATACTAACCAATCAGCTTCCAGGTTTTATTGTCAAAGCTTAATGGAACAAGCTGAAGTTAGAAGCTGATTGGTTACCATGCACGGCTGCACCAAATGCTGTTTGCCCCAGTTTTAGTAAATCTCCCTCATAGGCTCAACTTTTTTTGACAATTACAAATAAATGCTCAAAAGAATTGGAGATCGTTATAATATTATTAACACTTTTAAATTGTAACAGGTGTCTTACGAACAGCTGAGTTGCCTCTTGAAACTGATGCAAGTCAGCTGTTATCCCCCCTGTGTGCCCTTTTGCCCTCTGACAACCTAAACACTGTCTCTTGTTTGGCTTTCTCTCCATAAATTCATCAGAGGCAGCCAATCAGAAAGCAGTGTAGGAGTTATAGCTAAAATCAGCCAGGCAACAGCTTACAAACTTACTAAGTTGTCTCTTAAAACAGATGTAAGTCGGCTGCTTATTTTCCATGGTTGTCCTTCCATCTGCTGTGTGCTTTCCCTCCAGCAGAGAAAGCAGTAGAGGAGTTCTTGCTGAATGTAGCCAAGAGTCAACCTACAACTTACTAGCTAAGTGGTCTCTGGAAACAGATGCAGGTCGCCTTCTACTTCTCGCTAGCAGTTCAACAAAAACAGCCAATTAGAAATAAGCTGAAGAGTCCTTGCTGTATGTAGTCAAGAGACGACTTACTAAGTTGCCTCTTGAAACAGATAGAAATCACTGCTTATTTTCCCTATGGATCCCACCTTCTGCCTGGTGCTTGGCTTTCTCCCCAGCAGTTCGCAGGGACAGCCAATCAGAAGTCAGTAGCGGAGTTCTTGCTCAGTTCTTGCTTTGAATATGTAGTCAAGAGACAACTTAATAACTAAGTTGTCTCCTGAAACAGATGTGAATGAGCTCCTTATTTTTCGTGGGTGTCCTTCCACCTGCCTGATGCTTGGCTTTCTCTCCTGAAGTTCAGCAGAGAAAGCAGTAGAGGAGTTCTTGCTGAATGTAGCCAAGAGTCAGCCTACAACTTACTAGCTAAGTGGTCTCTCGAAACAGATGCAGGTCACATTCTGTGTGTGCCCCTCCTTCTACTTGCTGCTTGTCTTTCTCTCCGGCAATTCAACAGAGACAGCCAATCAGAAATAAGTTGAGGAGTTATTGCTGAATGTAGTCAAGAGACAACTTGTTAACTAAGTTGTCTCTTGAAACAGATAGAATCACCTGCTTATTTTCCCTGTGTGTCCCACCTTCTGCCTGGTGCTTGGCTTTCTCCTCAGCAGTTCATCAGAGACAGCCAATCAGAAGTCAGTAGAGGAGTTCTTGCTCAGTTCTTGCCTAGAATATGTAGTCAAGAGACGACTTGTCTGTACAGAGCACATGGAGTAAAGGAAAGCCCATGGATGACACCCGGTCTGGGGGATTTCCTTTTCTGGTGTTGTGTGTTTTCTGCCCTGGGTCGGCGCGGCTAATTCTCTCTCACAACCTCTCTTGGCAGAACCTCAACGTGTCCTTCCAGGGCTGCGGCATGGACTCGCTCAGCGTGCGTGCGTTGGACACCGACACCATCAGCCAGTGCAAAGAGAAAATCCTGGAGGCTTTCTGCAAGAACCTGCCCTTCTCTCAGTGGCCTCAGGTGGAGGATGTGGATTTGGGTAAGTGTCACCGGACTGTCCACACGGGGTTATCTCAAGCAGTCCTCTGTGGACAACAGACGCGTCAGTGGACCATGTCAATATTTATTTTTATTTATTTTTTATTTTTTGTATATTTTTACTATATTTCTTTATAATTTTTTTAGAAATTTGGGGGGCTTTGGTGAAATATCAGGGGTCTAAACATACACCCTGGTGTCTCACTTTTTTGAGAAGGAGAAAAGAGGTCAGGAAAGAGATTCCCCAGCCACTTTCTCTGCAGCCTCAGCCGCAGTAGTCAGTGAATGAATGGAAAGCACTTTGTGCTGAGAGGCTTCCTGTTCATTCACAAACTGCGACATAGTAAACACAGTTTACTAGGCTTCAGTTATGAATGAACACAATGAGTGATCGGTACTAATCACTCGAAGTGTTCATTCAGAAAAGGAAGAGGCTGATAAAGGGTAGGGGCTGATAAAGGGTAGGGGCTGATAAAGGGTAGGGGTTGATAAGTAGGGGTTGATAAAGGGTAGGGGTTGATAAAGGGTAGGGGCTGATGAAGTGTAAGGATAGGGGTTGATAAAGGGTAAGGGCTGATAAAGTGTAGGGGCTGATAAAGGGTAGGGGCTGATAAAGGGTAAGGGCTGATAAAGTGTAGGCATAGGGCTTGATAAAGGGTAAGGGCTGATAAAGGTTAGGGGTTGATAAAGGTTAGGGTTTGATAAAGGGTAGGGGCTGATAAAGGCTCAGCAGCCGGTGGGAGAGGAGAGGAGAGGAGGAAAGCAGGCAGCACTGCGGGGGGGGGGGAAGGCAGGGAGGTCGGGCGCCGGCAGAAGGGGGCATCTGTGCGGCATGGAGTGATTAGGGTGTGTCCAGGCACACCTGGCACACCCTGTGCTCATGCCAGTGAGAGTTGTAATTCTTGAACAGTAAGTATGATACTGGCAGGATCACCAGGTGAAAGTAAAAGTAAAAAAAGAAAAGTAATTCATCCACCACACCGGCTTTCTCTCCAGCAGGACGGGCAAGATGCAACATATTACATTTTTGTTCTAGAGGGTTTAGATACACTTTAACAGATTTGATCTGAATTAAAGCTCAGGTCCAAAGAAAAAAAGTTTCATTTTAGGATTCGATCCTGTGTCGGGTTTTATATTCCTTCCCATGTCCCTGTTGGGAGATTTACCCACGCCTCCTTATTTATTTATTTATTTTTCCTGGCTGAGGGTGGCCACTCACAACAGCTTAAATTCAAATCTTCGAAGGTGCGGAAGGCAGGCGCGGTAATTACCAACAATGAACTGGATCTTTGGCCGTTTATGTTTATGTCTTCTTCCTCCGCAGAATGGTTTGCCTCCAATTCTGATCGCTTAATCCTACGAGATCTGGATAATTCGTCCCTCATGGAGGATGGAAGGAAGAAGCTGAACACGCTGTCACATTATCAGGTACCGGAAATGCTGGTAATGATATTGACACCAACGCTGGCTTGTAACTCACCCCCGAGAAATATATTTACCTAAAAAATGGTGACGTGTTCAATACTTATTTTACTCGGGGTGTGTGTGTGTGTGTGTGTGTGTGTGTGTGTGTGTGTATAGGTGTATATATAAATAGATTTCCTTTTTAGATTGTAAGCTCTTAGATTGGGCCCTCTGATTCCTCTTGTACCAAATTGTAATGTAACTGTAATGTCTGCCCTCGTGTTGTAAAGCGCTGCGGAAACTGTTGGCGCTATATAAAACCTGTATAATAATAATGTGTGTGTGTGTGTATATGTGTGTGTGTGTGTGTGTGTATGTGTATATATATATATATATATACACACTGGGGGTTATTTACTAAAGGAAAATCCACTTTGCACTGCATGTAAAGTCACTGAAGATCCGAGGGGGACATGCAAGGAAAATAAAAGGAAAATAAAAAACAGCATTTTAGCTTGCACATGATTGGATGATAAAATCAGCAGAGCTTCCCCTCATTTCAGATCTACCCCTCAGATTTAGAGCGACTGCACTTCCAAGTGCACTTGCCTTTCATAAATAACCCCCAATGTGTGTATGTGCATGTGCGTGTGTGTGTGTATATATATATATATATATACAGTGGTGTGAAAAAGTGTTTGCCCCCTTCCTCATTTCCTGTTCCTTTGCATGTTTGTCACACTTAAGTGTTTCGGAACATCAAACCAATTTAAACAATAGTCAAGGACAACACAAGTAAATACAAAATGCAATTTGTAAATGAAGGTGTTTATTATTAAAGGTGAAAAAAAATCCAAACCATCATGGCCCTCTGTGAAAAAGTGATTGCCCCCCTTGTTAAAACATACTATAACTGTGGTTATAGTGGTATACTGGTTTGATGTTCCGAAACACTTAAGTGTGACAAACATGCAAAGGAACAGGAAATGAGGAAGGGGGCAAACACTTTTTCACACCACTGTATATATATATATATATATATATATATATATATATATATATATATATATATATATATATATATATATATATATATACAGGGCTCAAAATTTCAAGTCCTGAGCTACTAGCCAGGCCTCAAGGGCTACTCGCCAGCAGTTGCCCCAGTCTGCCTCGTCCCTCCCCTAAATTTGCAGAATTCAGTTATAAATATTAACAACTTTATCCGTGCCCACCAGTGCAGCCGCGTGTCCACCAGTGCAGCCGCGTGTCCACCAGTGCAGCCGCGTGTCCACCAGTGCAGCCGCGTGTCCACCAGTGCAGCCGCGTGCCCACCATGCAGCGTGCCTGTGCAGGGGAGGAGAGGAACAGGAGAGCCGTCCAGATCACAGAGCAGCACAGGGAACACAGCGATAACATTTTTAATTTCAATTGCCGTGTTCACACCGCTCAACGTCATACACAGCCCTACCCTGCTTCCCCCCACCCTACACCCTGAAAATAAGACCTATAAGGACTTTAACTAGGGCTTATTTGGGGGGTAGGGCAGCCATCACCGACAATCACGCTAGGTCTTATTTTTGGGGAAACGGGGTATATATATATGTGTGTGTGTGTGTATATATATATGTATATGTATATGTGTATATATATATATATATATATATATATATATATATATGGTGCTGTCTGTAGTTGTTAAATTAGTATAGTGCAAAATGTTTTTCTTTTATAAATTTATATTTAGCTAAAACCACAACGGCAGCACATGTTCTTCATGTATTCTTGTTTATAATATTTTTAGAAGTCTATAATGAAAAAAACGTATATTAATAACTGACATCTGGAGCTTTCTGTGTGTTCCAAGTTTGATTATTCTAAGAGAACATAAAGACAGAGGCAGGGAACGCGGGCGCTCATCGGAGCTTCCATAGGCGGATGTGTACTGCCCAATCCATAGAAGAATAATGCGGAGCTTAGAGACTCTACTATTGGATCAGTACTGTGGTAGAAGGGCGCATGCAGTATATTCAGTGTGGAGATTCTCCTATTAATCGGAGAAGTCTGAGAATAATCGGTGTACTACACATGGGGGAGTATTTATAAAAACGTATTTCACATACCCTGTTTCCCCTAAAATAAGACCTAGTGTGATTGTCGGTGATAGCTGCAATAAAAGCCCTACCCCCCAAATAAGCCCTAGTTAAAGTCCTTGTAGGTCTTCTTTTCAGGGTAGGGCTTATTTTTGAGGAAACAGGGTAGGGCTTATTTGGGTGGTAGGGCTTATATTGCAGCCAACACCGACAATCAGGCTAGGTCTTATTTTAGGGGAAACAGGGTAGTTGTTCATCCATTGAAACTGCATGTAAATTTGTTCTGTGGGAAAGGGGCAAAAATCGAATGTTCTCTGCAGTTTGAATGTGGAAAATACCTCATTATGGCCACTAGAAGGGCTATAATCCATTTTGGACGAGATTCAAATTTGAATAGTTTTATTCTCTTCAGAAATTTGAATTTAATTTGAAAACTATTCAATTTGAATCTCGTCCAAAATTTGGATTTGTTATTTTGGATTCGTCTAAATTCTATTTTTTTTTTATTCTATTCTATTGCTTTATTTTTTATACTATTTTAGTCTGTTCTTTTATTTTCTGTTCTGTTTTACTCGATTCTTTTGTTTTCTATCCTATCCCCCTTTTTTTTTTATATATTCTTTTCTTTTCTTTTCTATTCTGTTCTGTTTTACTCTATTTATATTCTATTCTTTGATTCTCTAGTCTATTCAATTCTTTTACTTTATTTTCTATTCTATTTTATTCTCTTCAGAAATTCAAATTTAATTTGAAAATAGAATAGAAAATAAAGTAAAATAATAGAATAGAATAGAAAATAAAGACTATAATATAATGAATTAAAATATAATATAATAGAGTAAAACAGAATAGAATATAATAGAGTAAAACAGAATAGAAAATAATAGAGTGAAACGGAATAGAAAATAATAGAATAGAAAAAAAAAAGGGCTAGAATAAAAAATAAAAGAATAGATTAAAACAGAACAGAAAATAAAAGAACAGACTAAAATAGAATAGAAAATAAAGCAATAAAATAGAATTAGATAAACAAAACAAATTCTGAAAATGAATTATATTATATTATATTCTTTATTTTCTATTCTATTCTTTTACTTTATTTTCTATTCTATTTTATTCTCTTCAGAAATTCAAATTTAATTTGAAAATAGAATAGAAAAAAAAGTAAAATAATAGAATAGAATAGAAAATAAAGACTATAATATAATGAAGTAAAATAGAATATAATATAGTAAAACAGAATAGAATATAATAGAGTAAAACAGAATAGAAAATAATAGAGTGAAACAGAATAGAAAATAATAGAGTAAAACGGAATAGAAAATAATAGAATAGAAAAAAAAGGGCTAAAATAGAAAATAAAAGAATAGATTAAAACAGAACAGAAAATAAAAGAACAGACTAAAATAGAATAGAAAATAAAGCAATAAAATAGAATTAGATAAACAAAACTAATTCTGAAAATTAATTAACAAATGTAACCTGTCTAACAGATTGAGCTGTGGCAGTGTGAAGGTGATTGGTGATATAGGAAGGGGGAGGTAACTACCCGGCACAGGCTTTAGGAAGTACACTCCCAGTGACCCTGTGTGGGTGCTGTCTGGATTCTTTTCGCAGTGGATTTCACAGATAACTGAGTGAGCTTTTCTACATTGGCACAGTTGCAGTACTTGCTGGACGGTATTAGTAGCTCATTGATTGCATTCACTGGTAACTTGGAATCACTGAACTGTAAAAGATGAACCCACAGTGTGCAGTATTTTGTCGGTCTGACATTTATTTTCCTGTCTAACAGGTCCGTGAGGGAGCTTCGTTGGCCATGAGCTTGAAGGATCAGAGAGATAACACATTGGGCCGAGGTGAGCTGAGATTTACATCAACATAAAAAAACTTGAGTAGAAAAGCCTGTTCCCTGCCAGCATGCTGCAAGGAAGGGCCCTTGTTCTCAGTGTGGAGGCAGCAGTCTCTCCGCAGAGGTCACCCCCCCCCCCCCTTTCCTGCTGAGTCAAAGTTAGAGCTTTCCAGACCACAGTGGGCATGAACGTTGCTGATTGCAGAGTTAAAGGTTAAAGGTTGTTAAAGGTCGGACTTAGCTGGGGGGAATGGGGGGGGGGGGGGGTGTTTTGCACCTCTGCAGAGAGACCACTGCTTCCAGCAAGGGTCCTTCTCTGCAGCATGCTGAATCAATCATCTGACTGGCCCTGACTGCGGACCTGTGACAAGGCAGCCGGTGTGTACTCAGGTGTGTGTACTCAGGTTCCCAGTGCTGATGCAGCGCACAGTCATGTCTGTCCAGGAGCCTTGTGAAAAACCTGCTGAATCTGGCTGCAGTGAATGTTGTAAAATGAAGAGTACCCGAGTAGGCTTTCTTTTATTTGTTCTTGTTTTATTTGTTTTATCCTAAAGGCTTTTTTGTCTTTTTTGTTTTTTGTTTTTGTTTTAGTGAAAGACCTGGACACCGACAAGTACTTCCATCTGGTGAGTTATTTATAATATTTTCTCTTTTTGATAAATTCTGAGCAGGAAAATGTTTTAACCGCTTGCGGACCAGCCGCCGCAGTTTTACTGCGGCAGGACGGCTCCGCTGCGCGAAATCACGTTATTGTGTCGTGATCTCGCGAGGCTTGCATAGCAGGAGCGTGCGTCCCCGCCGCGAGCTCCATGAGTCCGACCGCGGGTCCCGCGGACTCGATGTGTTTAGCTGAGAAAGTCCCTCCTCTCCTGAAGACTCCTGGGATGCATGTCATCATTTGCCTAGGCATTGAAACTAGGAATAAATGAAATAAATGTGAAAAAAAAGTAGTAAATATGATCTACCTTACTATCTATTTACTAATGCTAGCAGCATAAGGATCCAGAATAGTCAATGTAGATCGAGAGAGTGAAGTTCTGCTTTAACTTCTTCATAGCCCTTCCCCTTAGCTATTATTTTTCAGATATTTTTTTTTTACTATCAATATTTTTCCATTTTTATTTATTTTGTTTGTCATTTTTAGATTATTATGATTATTATTATTATTATACAGGATTTATATAGCGGCAACCATTTGTGCATCGCTTTACAACATGAGGGCAAACAGTACAGTTACAATACAATTCAATACAGGAGGGATCGGAGAGAGCCCTGCTCATTATTATTATTATTATTATTATACAGGATTTATATAGCGCCAACAGTTTGCTCAGCGCTTTACAACAGGGGAGGGCAGACAGTACAGTTACATTACAATTTGGTACAAGAGGAATCAGAGGACCCTGCTCGTTAGAGCTTACAATCTAAAAGTTTTAGCGCTTACAATCTAGGAATAGAAAGAAAATTCCTTTTTTTTTTTTTATCTGCCAATAACTGTACCAGACATATATCGTTTTACAGTGTTTTTAGACAAGGACAAATTATTGAATAAAATGTATATGTATACATTTTATTTACAGTAAAATAACTTTTTTTTTTTTTTTTTTTAAAGTAAAACTGATCAGATTAAAAAAAATAAAAATAAAATGTGTTTATTATTTTACACCTGTTGGTCTAAAGATTACATAAAAAAGAATATGATTATTATACAGGATTTATATAGCTGCAACAGTTTGTACACTTAGAATACAATTCAATACAGGAGGGATCGGAGAGCCCTGCTCGTTAGAGCTTACAATCTAGGAATAGAAAAGAAAATCCTTTTTCTTTTTTTTTTTTTTTTTTAAATCTGCCAATAACTGTAGCATACATATCATTTTAGAGTGTTTTTTTTTTTAGACAAGGACAAATTATTGAATAAAATGTATATGTATACGTTTTATTTACAGTAAAATAACTTTTTTTTTTTTTTTTTTTAAAGTAAAACTGATCAGATTAAAAAAAAAGTGTTTATTATTTTACATCTGTTGGTCTAAAGATTAAATAAAAAAATAAAATATTTTTTGCAAGAAAGGCAATGCAAAAAAGAAAAAAAAAGAAGCCTAGTTTGTCCAGAAAAAGTAGTATATAAATTACTTTGTTATCCTAAGTAATGACAATGTTATTATCAAATAAACAGATCCATAGTTCAAATGTTTACATTACAGTATACAGGTAAAGTGTGTATATGTGTGTAAATGTATATGTATACATTTTATTTACAGTAAATAACTTTTTTTTTTTTAAAGTAAAACTGATCAGAAAAAATAAAACGTGTTTAAACGTATAAACAGGTACAGTTGAACAAGAGTCGATACACTTTTATATACCGTACATAGACATCCAGAAATATAACCTCAAATCTTGCCTGACATGCAAACTAAACAAACTACAGCTCCCTTCCACATGGGTGTGATTGATGTTTAAATTTGATCTTCACCAAAGGAAAAAAAAAATGTGTTTATTATTTTACATCTGTTAGTCTAAAGATTACATAAAAAATTAAATATTTTTTGCAAGAACAGAAGTGCAAAAAATAAATATAAAAAAGCCTAGTTTGTCCAGAAAAAGTAGTATATGAATTACTTTGTTATCCTAAGTAATGACAATGTTATAACCAAATAAACAGGTCCATAGTTCAAATGTTAACATCACAGTGTACAGGTACAGTGTGAGTTCTGATGTGGTTCATTTTATTTTATTTTGTTATTTACATTTTTTTTTAAATAATATTTAAATTAAATAATTTGTAATATTTATTACAATTTAAATTAAATATTTTTTTAAATCTATTTAATAAATCTTTAATTTGAACAAGAGTTGATACACTTTTATATATATATATATATAGACATACAGAAACATAACCTCAAATCTTGCCTGACATGCAAACTAAACAAATGACAGCTCCCTTCCACATGGGTGTGATTGATGTTTAAATTTGATCTTCACCAAAGGAAAAAAAAAATATGTTTATTATTTTACATCTGTTAGTCTAAAGATTACATAAAAAATAAAATATTTTTTGCAAGAACAGAAGTGCAAAAAATAAATATAAAAAAGCCTAGTTTGTCCAGAAAAACTAGTATATGAATTACTTTGTTATCCTAAGTAATGACAATGTTATCATCAAATAAACAGGTACATCGTTCAAATGTTAACATCACAATGTACAGATACAGTGTGAGTTCTGATGTGGTTCATTTTATTTTATTTTTAAATTTACATATTTTTTTTTTAGAATATTTAAATTAAATAATTTGTAATATTTATTACAATTTAAATTAAATATTTTTTAAATCTATTTAATAAATCTTTAAGTTGAACAAGAGTCGATATACTTTTATATATATATATATAGACATACAGAAATATAACCTCAAATCTTGCCTGACATGCAAACTAAACAAACGACAGCTCCCTTCCACATGGGTGTGATTGATGTTGAAATTCGATCTTCATCAAAGAAAAAAAAAAAGTGTTTATTTACATTTTTTTTAATAATATTTAAATTAAATAATTTGTAATATTTATTACAATTTAAATTAAAAACAATTTAAATCTATTTAATAAATCTTTAAGTTGAACAAGAGTTGGTACACTTTTATATATATATAGACATACAGAAATATAACCTCAAATCTTGCCCGACATGCAAACTAAACAAACGACAGCTCCCTTCCACATGGGTGTGATTGATGTTTAAATTCGATCTTCGCCAAAGAAAAAAAAAATGTAAGTGGCAAGTCAACTTGCTGAGAACTCTCATCACTTTGATCAAGTTTGAGCTGTTTTCACTCAACTTTTTTCAACACTTCACTGGTCTCTCGAATTGTTCCAAGGTCGTCTTTCACCATCTTGGAGGGGATGGAGGGGGGGAAGGGATAGGGAACCCTTAGTACAAAATGTAAAAAAAAAAAAAAAGGGTATTTTTAGAAATAAACTGATGGAGACGGCCGGGTTATGAGATAATCTTTCAGATATTACAGAAGTCTGAGTAATTGGAATCAGGCCGCCATGTGCCTGCGATAACACTGCCAGACAGGAATTTGGGGTCATTCGAGGAATGCCAGGTTATTGTAACCCCCCCCCCCCCCCCCCCCCAGTTCTATCTCTCTCACAGCCTGCTGTAAAATTAGTTTTGCGGTCACACAGACGGTTCTTATTTCCAGATATTAACAAAAACATGTAAGTAACACGCATCATGCATGTGAGCACATCCCCCCTTCATATGGTCTCCATGGGGGGGCCATCCTGCCTGCAGGTGATGAGAAAAAAGGGGCTTCCAATTTTAGCAGATGACTTTGGATCAGCAGCGTCTTTCCTGACCCCGGGCCCTTCCGTACACTGGGGTTTTAAGGTGGAACCCCTGCCGATAATTTTCATTTCATTCTAAGCTTTCTTTACAACAAAATAGGAGGTTGTACTCACCTTAAAATCTCTTTCTTTGAGTCCATAGAGGGATACAGACAGTAATTAACTGTTGGGTTATACTGCCACCTACAGGAGGACTGGACAGCCCAACAGTTAATGGCTTCCTGTTTCTTCAACAGACGAGAAAAAATATGATTTAATTTTTTTTTTTTTTTTTTTACTCACTGTTAAATTTCTTTCTTGGAGTCCACTGAAGGACACAGGTAGTAATAAATTGTTGTGTTATACTGCCGCCTACAGGAGAATTAGACCTCTTGACAGCTTATGGCTTCCTGTGTCAGTCAGGGGACGAGAAAGAAAATACAATTTTAGCACTTATTGTAAGATCATTTTCTTGGGGTTTTTTAAGGGACATGGGTAGTAATTACCTGCCAGGTTATACTGACACATACGGAAGGATTGGAAATGGGATTTTTGTACTCATTGCCACTTACAGGAGGGTTGGACGTCTCAACAGTTAATGACTTCCTTTTCCCTCAAGAGACAAGAAAGAAAATAATTTTTTTTTGTTTTTTTATTCACTGTCAAATCTTTATTTCTTGGAGTTCATTGAAGGACACAGGTAGTAATAAACTGTTGGGTTATACTGCCACCTATAGGATGATTGGATGCCCCGACAGCTAAGGGCCTTGTCACTTACCTGATCCGAAGCCAACATGCAGAGAGGGGCTCCGCTTGAGGCTAAGTGTGGTATACCTCTGAAAGTGCCACAGAAGGTATACAACCTGAAGTAGCACGGGTGGCCGGCAGGATCTGGATGGGTCCAGAAGAGCGTCACCCTGTGAGGACTGCCAGGGCATGGGGGTGCATAAGTGATCAGGAACTTCCCGCTGTGTTTGGAATAGACCCTGCTTCAGAGGACAGCAGTGGATACCCAGATGAGGGTCAAACACAGGGTGGCCAGTGGACACCCAGCTGAGGGTCAAACACAAGTCCGTGAAGTAAGCCGAGGTCATAAACTGGTAGTCAAGCAGGAGCAAAGTCCATATAGCAAAGCCGGGGTCATGCACATGTAATCAGGCAAAGTCCATATAGCAAAGCCGGGGTCATGCACATGTAATCAGGCAAAGTCCATATAGCAAAGCCGGGGTCATGCACAGGTAATCAGGCAAAGGCAAAGTCCATATAGCTAAGCCGGTGTCATGCACAGGTAATCAGGCAAAGTCCATATAGCAAAGCCGGGGTCATGCACATGTAATCAGGCAAAGTCCATATAGCAAAGCCGGGGTCATGCACAGGTAATCAGGCAAAGTCCATATAGCAAAGCCGGGGTCATGCACATGTAATCAGGCAAAGTCCATTTAGCAAAGCCGGGGTCATGCACAGGTAATCAGGCAAAGGCAAAGTCCATATAGCAAAGCCGTGTCATGCACAGGTAATCAGGCAAAGTCCATATAGCAAAGCCGGGGTCATGCACAGGTAATCAGGCAAAGGCAAAGTCCATATAGCTAAGCCGTGTCATGCACAGGTAATCAGGCAATGTCCATATAGCAAAGCCGGGGTCATGCACAGGTAATCAGGCAAAGTCCATATAGCAAAGCCGTGTCATGCACAGGTAATCAGGCAAAGTCCATATAGCAAAGCCGTGTCATGCACAGGTAATCAGGCAAAGTCCATATAGCAAAGCCGGGGTCATGCACAGGTAATCAGGCAAAGGCAAAGTCCATATAGCTAAGCCGTGTCATGCACAGGTAATCAGGCAATGTCCATATAGCAAAGCCGGGGTCATGCACAGGTAATAAGGCAAAGTCCATATAGCAAAGCCGGGGTCATGCACAGGTAATCAGCAGAAGAAAGGTCAAGCCAGGGGATGAGCCAGGAGAGGAGGTCAACAGGTCTGGAACAAGCCGGGTCAAGAACAGGAGATCCAAAAAGTAACACAGAGGTTCAGGAGTACAGGAAACTGACGACAATCCAGCAATTTGGGTCAGACAGTGGCAACCTTTTATAGGCCAGCAGGGGGATCCATCTGTCACATGATGTGCCTAAGGCGCCCATTTCTTCTACTGGCAAGATTGCCAGTACTTCCAAGACCAGTTCCCTGACAGTCCTCCTGTGTCAGTCAATGTACAAGAAAGAAAATAGGTATTTTTTGTACACGCTGTAAAATCTTTTTCTTGGAATCCATCGAGGGACACGAGTAGTAATTGAATGTCACGACTTCCAGTTCTCCTCTAGGTGGCAATATAGCCAGACAGAGGAGAAGTAGGGCCAAAAATATTTTGGCCCTACTTCTCCATACCTCCCAACATTTTGAGATGGGAATGAGGGACACCTACTAGAAAACGTATGTAGGCATAGGACACGCCCCCCTGCCACACCCACTTAAAGGGGAAATAACCCCAAAAAAGGTACATTAAATTCACAAGTGTTTTTTTTTTTTTACCACTTTTATTCCTTTATATTGGCTTTTAAAATTGAAAAATGCAGCAATTTAGAAATTGAATGAAAGGTTCAGCTCTGGGAAACACTTTTTGAAGGATAAAAAGTGCATTTTATATACAACTATATAGATCAGACCAAAATGAGGGACAAATGAGGGGGAAAGAGGGACAGAGGGACATTGCTCCAAATCAGGGACAGTCCCTCAAAATCAGGGACAGTCCAAAGCTATGCTTCTCCTGTGGGTCACAAGGGTGCACTTAGTTTTGCATTCCCGTGACCCATATTCAGCAAGTTAAAGCCCACTGACCGCTGATGCCACTGAACCGGTCCAGAATCTGGAGAGATCCTGACTTTGATGTCGGGATCCACCCAGATTCCTGATCGACAGCTGGCTCAGCCTATCAGTGTACCGCTGAAAGCCCAAGCCAGCCACCCCAGACTCCTCCACAGCTTGGTTCTCCAATGGAGGGGGTGGAGCAGAAAACTTGAAAAACTGATAGTCACCGCTCCCTGCTCACTAAAGATGGAGAACTGAGCGATCAGCAGTCATGTGATCCCTCGGAGGCAGCAGGGACTGATGTTGCATCCACCTCAGTAAGTGTAATTGTTTGTTCTTTTTTAATTCCCATACTTCTCTTTTACTGATCTCCTGTGTCTCTCAATGGAGGAAAAAAATTAGATTTTTATACTCTTTGTCAAATCCTTTCGAGGGACACAGGTAGTAATTACCGGTTGGGTTATACTGCCACCTACAGGGTGATTGGGCTTAGTGACTTCCTGTGTTTCACAGGACAAGAAAGAAAATAACATTTTTGTACTTATCGTAAGATCCTTGTTCTTGGAGTCTGGTACGAGACACAGGTTGCAATTAACTGTCGGGTTATACTGCTACCTACAGAAGGATTGGATGTCCCTGCAGTCAATGGTTTCCTGTGTCCCTCAACGAGAAAGAAAACTTGATTTTTGCATTCCCTGTCAAACCCTGCAGTGCAGTCCGCAAAGCTCTTACTCCCTGCTGATTGGAGAGCTCTAATTCTGAGTCAGCAGGGGGGGGGCTTCAGACCTCTGCAGAGGGACTGCTGCTTCCTCACAGAGAGCAAGGGTCTTTCTCTGCAGCATGCTGGCAGGAGACAGGCTTTTCTTCCTGGGTTGTGGCTGCTTTCTTTAGAAAACGAAAAAAGATTTTGCACGCTTTTTGTTGCACCTGGAATGTATTTTGCTGAATTATTCATTGAGCTTTATTGTTACTTTTTAACATTTACCAATGTTTGGGATTGAAATGCGTTGGAGACATCCTTCTAATACTGCGTGATCATTTGTTTCATTGTGCAGATATACATTCATAGATTGCCCTCGGTCATGTTTGTCCTCTTGATTCCCTCGCTGACCGTTCCTTTATGTCGCCCCTCCCCAGGTTCTCCCCACAGATGACGTACTAGAACACAAAAAGTCCCACCGGCAGAGTCACCGCAAGAAGGTTCTACCAGAAATCTACTTAACCCGCCTCCTTTCTACAAAGGTGACATGTGTGAATGTGTATTGAATTGATTTATGTGGCCCCAAAATACGGCGATTCTAATGTCCGGGAGATCCAACTTGTATCGGTCCAACTTGCATTTGTATTTTTATACTTCTACATTGTTTTACTGTTGTCTCAGGTACAGAGCCTTTAAAGTCCCCCATTTGTGGAACTACAGTAAAACCTCGGATTGAGAGTAACGCGGTTTCCGAAATATTTTTTTGTTTTTTAAATCCGATTTGCGAGCGATGACTCACAAGACGAGCAGGATTCAAGCATTTGGGGTGTGCAGTACCGCATGTGGCCAGAGGTGCGGGGGGGTGCCGGTGATGCTCGGAGTCTGAGTGTCTCCAAGCCTCTCTGGCGCCCCCGCACCTCTGGCCACACGCGGTACTGCATACACTAGCTTTAACACTGGAACGAATTATCTGAGTTTCCATTGATTCCTATGTGGAAACTCGCTTTGATATAGGAGTGCTTTGGATGACAAGCATGCTTCTGCAACGAATGATGCTCATAATCCAAGGTACTACTGTGTTTGGTTCCTTTTTATGTTTTGGGTAGCCAGTTCGGGAGGTGCCACTGTACAAGGGTTTTCCCCCATAAGATGATTGGTTGTTTCATTTTTGGCGGATAGTAATTCTCTTCTTTCTTTTTTTTTTTTCTTTTTTTCTTCCCGGACTTCAGGGAACTCTACAGAAATTCCTGGACGACCTGTTCCGGGCCATCCTCAGCATCCGGGAGGACCGGCCGCCCCTCGCCATCAAGTACTTCTTCGACTTCCTGGAGGAGCAGGCGGAAAAACGCGGCATCTCTGACCCGGACACGCTGCACATCTGGAAGACCAATAGGTGAGAGCGGCCACGAGCTTACATAAGAATGTAGTGATTGGCCGGTTGTCACATCAAAAGGACCAATAGGGTTTTTCCAAAGCTGGGATGGGTTGGGTCGCTGGGTCACGTCAGCTCTGCTCATAGATCAGGATCTATTGATGGTTTTCAATGATGGGGAGCTATATGATAGTTACATAGTAGGTGAGGTTGAAAAAAGACACAAGTCCATCAAGTCCAACCTATGATGTGGCGCTCGGAGCAGACAAACATTGTACATTGTACAAAGACCCCATTCATTATAACAAAGTGATTTGTAATCCAAAACAAAGGATCGACTGGCTCACTGAGAAAAGAAACCATACACTCAGAAAGATAAATAATGTATACAATGTAACCACAATGATTAGTTATATCAGCAATCCCAATGCCTAATTAAAATGGTTCTAAAGTCTGTAGGTATTTTTTACCTTCATGCATCCCTCCCCCCAGTACTTACCTAAACCCCTTCTTCTCGATCCAGTGATGTACACAAGAGCAGTGGCTCTCCCGGCTGTCTCCCTCCTCATTGCCTCAGAGGCAGCGGCAGGAGCTATTGTCTCCTGCTGCCATCAATCACAGCCAGTGAGGCGGGAGTGGGGGTGGGGCCACTCCTCCATATGGCGTTGGCCGCCTATTTTGCCAATGCTGTTTATAAACTGCATTACACCCTTTGGGCAGCCAGTGCACTGGTTAACAGCTGCGAATTGAGCTGTCCTCGGATGGCTACATTTACAGATACAGTGTACAGAGCCAATCCGAGCGGCTCTGTGCCATCGCTGTGATGACCAAAACGCACTGATCACAAATATAAACAGTGTACTGTTCACATAGAAGCGCCAGCCCCCTTCCTTTACAACAAAGGAAGGAGGAACTGATGAATGAATCGTTCGTTCATTATTTCCAGATCGGAAGCAGCAGATATTCAAGGTTGGGGGATTGTATCATACAATCCCAAAAATACACAGAATTTTGTTAATTATAAAAAAAAAAAAAAATGCTACAAACAAAGCTACTTTTTCTAAAACTAGGTTACATTGTACACATTTATCTTTCTTTTTTTGGATGGGTCCAGTTATTGATCATTTGTCTCATCGTTTTTTGGTTTTTTTTTCCTTCATCCTTCATCTCTCTCCCACCATCTCTGCAGCCTTCCTCTTCGTTTCTGGGTGAATATCCTGAAGAACCCGGAGTTTGTCTTCGATATGGAGAAATCGGACCACATGGACGCCTGTCTGTCTGTCATCGCTCAGGCCTTCATAGACGCCTGCTCCATCTCCGACATGCAGCTTGGAAAGGTTTGTGATCATAGACATGTCTATCTCAAACATGGGGACTACCTCACCCCCTGGACCCTGCTGCACTGACTACCCCACCCCCTGCCCTGGACCCTGCTGCACTGACTAACTCACCCCCTGAACCCTGCTGCACTGACTACCCCACCCCCTGGACCCTGCTGCACTGACTACCCCACCCCCTGGACCCTGCTGCACTGACTACCCCACCCCCTGCCCTGGACCCTGCTGCACTGACTAACTCACCCCCTGAACCCTGCTGCACTGACTACCCCACCCCCTGGACCCTGCTGCACTGACTACCCCACCCCCTGGACCCTGCTGCACTGACTACCCCACCCCCTGGACCCTGCTGCACTGACTACCCCACCCTCTGGACCCTGCTGCACTGACTACCCCACCCTCTGGACCCTGCTGCACTGACTACCCCACCCCCTGGACCCTGCTGCACTGACTACCCCACCCCTGGACCCTGCTGCACTGACTACCCCACCCCCTGGACCCTGCTGCATTAATTACCCCACCCCCTGGACCCTGCTGCACGACTACCCCACCCCCTGGACACTCTGTGGGTGATTACCTGTCACTGGCCACCACAGCCAGTGCAGCAGATTTGAAAGCTCTGCTCTTTCTTCAGGGCTTCTGGGATGGATCAGAGCAATTTTGATTGGTCATGTGCTGACACGTGGCCACTTTGACCAATCGTTATCACTCTGATCCATCATCAATGTGCTGTACAGAGAGTAGAGTTGTAGGAGGGGCCCAGCAGGCCCCACCCACTACAGGCTGCCTGTAGAAAGTACAGGAGGGGGCGGAGACAAGACCAGTCACCCTGCACAAGGTGAGAGAGCAGAGCTGTGGGAGGAGCCCAGAAGGTCCCACCCACTACATGCTGCCTGCGGAAAACTAGAAAAGGGGGCGGAGACGAGACCAGTCACCCTGCACAAGGTGAGAGAGCCGAGCTGTGGGAGGAGCCCAGAAGGCCATACCTACTACATGCTGCCTGCAGAAAACTAGAGAAGGGGGCAGAGACAAGACCAGTCTCCCTGCACAAGGCAAGAGAGAGCAGAGCTGTGGGAGGGACTCAGCAGCTCCACCCACTACAGACTGCCTGCAGAAAACTACAGGAGGGGGCGGAGACGAGACCAGTCACCCTGTACAAGAAGAGAGAGCAGCAGTGAGCGGTCTTTATTACAGGAAGTCTCACACTGGATTACTGCACAGATCTGGAAGAAATACACAAAGGACACCAAGATTCAGAGAATACACAATGACTAGAATTAGATGATATTTTCTTATCAGGGAGTTAAGCATTAAAGTAACTGGAATGTAAAAGACCGTGTTCAGTATAGTTTCCTAAATATCTCTGGAAGGTATTTTCATTTAGGAAATGACTGAAATGGCGGAGTGATTCCAGGGCAGAACAGGTCGTTCCGGCTTTTATTCCCACACAAGATAAAAAAAACCACATGCTGTACACAATACCAAATGTTTACATTTCTGTGGGAAAACATTGAATCTGCCATTTCCCTTCTAAATGTACTCTCTAAATCATGAATTTCTCTGGGAGCACCGGGGTGCTGAGATCACAGGAACACAGTAAGATTCTTTGGGGTGCTGGGATCACATGAACACAGGAATCTCTGGGGTGCTGGGATCACATGAAAAGAGGAGTGAGAATCTCTGGGAGCACTGGGGTGCTGGAATCAAATGAACACAGGAATAAGAATCTCTGGGGTTTTGGGATCACATGAACACAGGGGTGAGAATCTCTGGGGTGCTGGGATCACATCAACACAGGGGTGAGAATCTCTGGGGTGCTGGGATCACATGAACAGAGGAGTGAGAATCTCTGGGGTGTTGGGAACACATGAAGACAGAGGTGAGAATCTCTGGGAGCACTGGGGTGCTGGGATCACATGAACACAGGAGTGAGAATCTCTAGGGTGCTGGGATTACAAGAACACAAGAGTAATAATCTCTGGGAGCACCGGGGTGTTGGGATCACAGGAACATGGGTAAGAATCTTTGGGGTACTGGGATCACATGAACACAGGAGTGAGAATCTCTGGGGTGCTGGGATTACAAGAACACAAGAGTAAGAATCTCTGGGAGCACTGGGGTGTTGGGATCACATGAACACAGGGGTAAGAATCTCTGGGGTGTTGAGATCACATGAACACAGGAGTGAGAATCTCTGGGGTGCTTGGATTACAAGAACACAAGAGTAAGAATCTCTGGGAGCACTGGGGTGTTGGGATCACATGAACACAGGGGTAAGAATCTCTGGGGTGCTGGGATCACATGAACACAGGGGTGAGAATCTTTGGGAGCACTGGGGTGTTGGGATCACATGAACACAGGAGCGAGAATCTCTGGGGTGCTGGGATCACAAGAACACAGGAGTGAAAATCTATGGGGTGCTGGGATCACATGAACACAGGAGTGAGAATCTCTGGGGTGTTGGGATCACATGAACACAGGAGTGAGAATCTCTGGGGTGTTGGGATCACATGAACACAGGAGTGAGAATCTCTGGGGTGCTGGGATCACATGAACACAGGACAGGAGTGAAAATCTCTGGGGTGCTGGGATCACATGAACACAGGAATACGAATCTCTGGGGTGCTGGGATCACATGAACACAGGGGTGAGAATCTCTGGGGTGCTGGGATCACATGAACACAGGAGTGAGAATCTCTGGGGTGCTGGGATCACATGAACACAGGAGTGAGAATCTCTGGGGTGCTGGGATCACATGAATACAGGAATAAGAATCTCTGGGGTGCTGGGATCACATGAACACAGGGGTGAGAATCTCTGGGGTGCTGGGATCACATGAATACAGGAATAAGAATCTCTGGGGTGCTGGGATCACATGAACACAGGGGTGAGAATCTCTGGGGTGCTGGGATCGCATGAACACAGGAGTGAGAATCTCTGGGGTGCTGGGATCACATGAACACAAGAGTGAAAATCTCTGGGGTGCTGGGATCACATGAATACAGGAGTGAGAATCTCTGGGGTGCTGGGATCACATGAATACAGGAGTGAGAATCTCTGGGGTGCTGGGATCACATGAATACAGGAATAAGAATCTCTGGGGTGCTGGGATCACATGAACACAGGGGTGAGAATCTCTGGGGCGCTGGGATCACAAGAGTAAGAATCTCTGGGGTGCTGGGATTACATGAACACAGGGTGAGAATCTCTGGGAGCACGGGGGTGCTGGGAAGGGAACACAGGAGTGAGAATCTGATACCCCATGGGGGGTATGGAGCGATAGCGTCTTGCTCTGGTGCACACTTCGCACCCTGCAGCCTGTTTTGGTTTGTTGGCCGGCAGGGCTCGGCACACAGCTGGAAATGTTTCTGGTAATGGACGGTTCATTGACCTGACACAGTCACCGTCCCGCAGCAAACTGCCTTTAGGGGACGACTTCAAAGAGAGAGACATGAACTGTACTAATGGGGCCACACACAGCTTATCAGGGGGAGGCGCTGAGAGCGAGGAGGAGGACAGGAGCATGTCAGCAACTGCGCCAAAATCCCTATTCAATGCCATGGAACATATCCCCTCATTTAAAAATGTCACTTATAGCATAAGACTGGCCTGTTTTTTTTTTGTTTTTGAATTCCTTTTCTTTTTTTTCTTTTTTTTTTTTTTTAAAAAGCTTTAAACTACTGCCAGAATTGTATCGCTATCTGGGACACTGTTACAGTGATTTTCCTTAACTTCCTGTCCTGGTGACAACATTTATCATGACAGAAAGGGGAGCTTAGAAACCCTGGCAGGTTTTTTATTTCTATCTGTGTCCCTTTTGAAGGTTTTCTTTCACTTCTTGTTTGGTAAAAGCCTCAACAAATTTCTATGGATGTATATCTTACATCCAGCTTCTCTCTCCCTGCTGCTCCTTCCCTCCTTGTTATTGGCAGCTGTAAAAATGACAGCCAGGAATTGCTTTGTATTACCCAGAAGGAGCAAAAAGTAGCCGATCCTGTGTAAAATGACACCTGCAGATAGCCCACAAGTGTTAGTAAATACAACGTAGCAATCTATTGTTTCATTGTATTTATTCGTATGGATCAAAGGCACGACCTGCATATGACATAAATGTTAAAGAAACATAAGTAAAATTTTCAAAAAATTATTAGGTAAATTATTTCCTATTTAACCCATTTAGTTAACCATAACCAGTCCTAATTACCTCCTTGATCCCCTTCTCCCTTATTATTTTTGTGCTTTTCTTTTTCATTTCTATTTTTTTTATATAATCTTCAATGACACCAGTTAAAGTGGTTTTAAACCCATAGGCCTCATGCACACGGACGTTTTTACAGCCGCTTTTTTGAGTGTTTTTTGCAGCTTAAAAATGCCTGTCCATGTTAGTCTATGGCTTCATGCCCACCTAGGCGTTTTTGAGCTGCAAATGGCATAGGCGTTTTTAAGCTGTAAAAAAAACCCAGGACCAGTGCATTCCGTGTCGCGGAGCTAGAGCTGTAAAACCGCGAATCGTGGAAAAATGCGCAAAAACGCACACAAACGCGTAACATATTTTCTTTGTTTTCTGAGTGCTATAGCCAAGAGATGTGTTTCTTTAAAAAACGCTACTTAACGCTAACGCTAAAAAACTAGCAGAAAAAACGCCAATGCAAAACGCGGTAAAAAACGCGTTTTTAACGCCGATTTTTCCAGGCGTCGGAGCTAGCTTTGCAGACAGTTTTTTAAAACGTCCATGTGCATGAGCACTTACAACACATTTTGACCTACAGGTAAGCCTAGATTAAGGCTTACCTGTAGGTCCAAGAAATATCTCCTAAACCTACACGGTTTAGGAGATATTTGCCGAAAGACAGGCACCGCTGTCTACGGCGCATGCGCCGTAGACAGCGGCGCGCAGGCGCACTGGTCGCGCCACCCGTCAACGGCGATATGCCACGTGTGGTGGCTCCCATGCGCATGCACGGGAGTGACGTCATCGCGGCTTCGCCGAATGACAGCGGCGGAGCAGCGAGACCCACCAAGAAGATCGATGGGCCGGACTACAGGGGACAGCGGTGACTTCGCTGGCTCCTGTGTCGGGTAAGTGACACATAATGGACTACTATGCGATGCATAGTAGTCCATTATGCTTTGCCTTTGCAGGGAATGAAAGAGGAAGTAAACTCATCAGGGTTTACTTCCTCTTTAAAGAAACAATACAAGTTGTTTATTAATATATGGCGATATGGCGTTAAACTGGCAGTAACGCACACAAAACTATATGGCATTAAACTGGCAGTAACGCACACAGAACTATATGGCGTTAAACTGGCAGTAACACACACAAAACTATGTGGCGTTAAACTGGCAGTAACACAAACAGAAGTAAATGGCATTAAACTGGAAGTAATGCAATCAAATAAACGGTGTTCAATCGTCACTACACTGACACCAGGGGTGGACTGACAACTCATGGGGCCCCCGGGCAATATGAGATTATGGGGCCACACAGTATACACACACACAGTGTACAATCACACAGTATACACAGACATGTTTCTATTGGCTGAGAAGGTACTGGAGAGGTGGGGCAGCTATAATCTTGGGATTTTTAGACCAAAAGGATGTCGGTAAGGGACATTTCAGAGACAGATGTAAAAAAAAAACCCACAGATTTTGACATACTGTCCCTGGTTTTACTGAGACTGGCAACCCTGATGGGGCCCCCTAGTGGCTCGGGCTCTCGGGCAGTGCCCGAGTGGCCCAATGGTCAGTCCGCCCCTGACTGACACTATCTGAACTGTCTCAACTCTAGCTATACACTAATGTAAAGATTACTGGCACGGTCTCACTACACTACACTGAAACTATCTGAGTTGTCCCTACTCTACAATAATGTATGTATGAATGACACAAGCGTGCCCTCTACCCTAGCGTGCGGATCACCTACTAGGTACCTGATCCTGCGCAGAGCAGCCAGCGTGCTGCAGTATGTTTACGGTGGTCGGTCCACAAGCGGTTAAAGTCTACCTGATTTCTAGATAGTGGAATGCAACCTATAAGCTTGCTAAGGGGTAGTGACATCATCGAATCCTGGAAGATAATTCAATCTCTATATATATATATTTTTTTTTTTCAGGACTCCCCCACCAACAAGCTGCTGTACGCCAAGGAGATTCCGGAGTATCGGAAAATCGTGCAGAAATATTACCAGCAAATCAAGGAGATGAGCCCGTTGAGCGAGCAGGAAATGAATG
The DNA here is from genome assembly GCF_037356315.1 of Lithobates pipiens. Taxonomy (NCBI): domain Eukaryota; kingdom Metazoa; phylum Chordata; class Amphibia; order Anura; family Ranidae; genus Lithobates; species Lithobates pipiens. The sequence goes on from NW_027507785.1 coordinate 51,878,543, forward strand.
CCCACCTCGCGGAGGAGTCACGGGTAAGATGGCGCCGACAATACGCCCACTTATCACCAGCCTTACCTCAACCTCTACAGCAGGTGCAGGTCACTTTTTCATCTTTAACTTAACTAACATTTTTTTTTTTTTCAGAAATACCAAAACAAATTCAACACCAACGTCGCTGTTGCAGAGATTTACAAATACGCCAAAAAATATCGCTCGCAGGTAAGCATCGCTTTCAGTCAAATTCAATTAGAATCTTAAAGAAAACCTCCCCCCTAAATAAATTACATTTTAACCACTTGAAGACCAGGTCTTTATTGCACTTTTTGTTTACAAGTTTGAATCAGTGTTTTTCTAGAGAATTAATTATAACCCCAAACATTATATATTTATTATTATTAATAATAATAATAATAATAATTATATATATATATATATATATATATATATATATATATATATATATATATAATTTTTCTATTTATTTTACTTTTTTTGTCCATAGAGACCCTAGGGAACAAAATGACAATTGTTGCTATTTTTTATGTCACACAGTATATGCGCAGCTGTTCTTTATAATGCAATTTTTTTGGAAAAGATACTTTGTAGTGAATTGAAAACAAAAAAATATAATATATTCCCCCAATTTTTTTGTATAATATGAAAGATGATGTTATGCCCAGTAAATCTAACTTGTCAAAATTGCACACGCTGGTGGAATGGTGACAAATTACAGTACTTAAAAATCTCCATAGGTGATGCTTTTAATGCCTTTACAGATTACCTGTTTACAGTTACAGAAGAGTTCTGGTGCTAGAATTATTGCTCTCGCTCTATTGTAAACATTCATTGTAATAGAAATAAGGATGACAGGCCTTCTTTATGACGAGATCTGGGGTCAAAATCTAGGGTCCTTTACCTATAAAAGCAAAAGATCAAAAAAAAAAATTTTTTTTTGATCCATTGCTTTAAAAAATATATATATTTACTTTCACCCTGGACAGGAAGTTACGGACATCACTCCGGTGCTCCTAGGCAAAAGAGACAATCAAGGATGATTTAGTCTTTTTATGGCCTCTGTGACCAGCCGGCCATACCATTCGATTGTTTCTCGGGCTTACCGTTTCCACCGGCTCGCCCGAGAAATACCGGCGACCGGTGGGAGGTGGAGGACATCCCCTCCCACCGCTTCTGAAAGCGTTCCAGCGGCTCATGAGCAGCTCGGAACACTTTCAAGTGAAAGCCAGCCATCAGCTGCAAAAAAAACAATGCCGGGGTTATGGTTCATACTGTTAGCCATAATTCTGGTAAACCACTTGCGGCCGGCAAGTGGTTTAACTAGCACTGTCCTCCACCCACCTCCTTCTTTTATATTTAGGTATTAATTTCATTCTATTTTTTTCTTTAATTTTATGGATTCCTGCCCTTTCTGCTCCCCTAACATCCCCCAGATTCTGCAAGTTTGCCAATGTGTCATAGGGCATTGGGTCATAGCACAGCATGGTGGCACATCTGTAGATGTGTCGTTTCCTCCACAATCTGTGCATGTGCTGATTTCCCTATGCTTGCACAAAGACAGGCTGTTGTTGAAGTCCCAAAACTGTCATGTTTGCACATGTGTGGAAAATTCCCTGCTTGCATGCAGACTTGCCGAAGAGCTCTGCCAGGAATCAAAGGACTGCTTGCATCAGGACTGAGGGCTCTTAAGAGGGGTACAGAGGCCGGGTGCTGTGATGTTTTCAGGAAGCTATGTACAGCACCCTGCCGGCTCCTCCCACCGGCCGTGATCTGCCTGCATTGTATAGAGAAGCACAGATGTCATCACTGGGACTGTAATAAAGATGGAAAGGTTTTATTTAAAAATTTTATCAGCATGTTGGGGGGGGGGGGGGGGATCCAGGAAGGCAAATTATACATTTTAAAAGAGAAGTTCCCCCACCGGCTCTAAGACTGAGAACCGAGCGATCGAACACCACGATTGCCCGCTTCTCAGAGCTCAGTGAGCAGAGAGCTGGTGACTGTAAGTTGCCGGATTTCAGCTCTGGCGTTGCCCCCACTATACCAATGGGTTGTGGAGGGGGGGGGGAGGGGGTGGGTGCGGCCGGCTCAGGCTCTCAGCAGTTCGCTGAGAGCCTGAGCCTGAGCTGGGTCCAGGGTCGTGGGCAGATCCCAAACTTTATTGTCGCACTCTTGCCCGAGCCTGGACCGGCTCTGTGACATCAGTTGACAGCCCGCCATCTGCTGAGCTCTCTCAGAGCGCAGTGAGCACAGAGCTGGTGACTGTCTGTCCCCGGCTCTCTGCTCTGCCCCCGCCCCCACTATAGAGCTGGGCCGTGGAGGGGGGGGGGGTGGGAGCGGCCGGCTCAGGGTCTAAGCAGCTCGCCGAGAGGCTGAGCTGGGTGCCACTCCAGGGTTGTGAGCAGATCCCAACTTTATTGTCGCACTCTTGCCCCGAGCCTGGACCGGCTCTGTGACATCAGTTGACAGCCCGCCATCTGCTGAAAACGGGTCAAAGAACTCCTGTAATCCACAAGATAAGTACTGCCAAATGAGCTTTGGAGGTACCTCTACTTTAGCAGTCTGAAATGGTGCAAATAAAGTTCATTGTTGAGGTCTACCTGCATAAATGAATAATCAAATCTGAAATCTGTCTCCATTTCAACAGATTGTCAGCGCTCTGGAAGCCAACCCTGTCACCAGACGTGGCCAATTACAGCACAAGTTTGAGCAAATGATAATCCTGATGGAGGACGATATCTACACGTGTAGCAGCGAGGCCTAGCAGAGCCCGGGTGGAGGGAGCCTACAACAATTGGCTTCAGGAACTCTAATTCACCCCAGAAAGGCGGTCATCCGAAAAACTATATAAACCACAATTGCACTCTGCAAGCCACGGACAGCTCAGCCTCCTAAAAAAATAAACTTGGCCAGACCTAGAAGGCTTGAGTGAGGATAGAACCCTGGGTGGCTTGTGGCTCCTTTCGTTACACCCAATGGGTCTTGGAGGGTTTGACGTTCTTTGTGTCAGTCGCAGGATTGGCTGACTGTAGTCATGTGATATATTTACCACAGACGGGATTTTGCACTGTAGATGGAACTCCTTGTCCTGTTTAGAACTGGCATAGACCACGAACAGGACGGCTCTGCATAGGGGACAACCACTTGCTAAAAATGAGTTAATGCGCTAAGCTTGTCCGCCGCAGAGTTTGAATGGCAGCAGCTCCCGGCTACACCGCCGTCTCTGCTCTGCGAGTGCCTTAATACCAGCTGTCTCAGGATATTATAAAGGGAGTACAGTGCTCTTTACAGGAACCTGCGTCTCTGTGGGGGAATTTTGAAAAGCACAGAGTGTCGGGAGTGAGCGCATTTCGAGTCCATTCCAGAGAGTTCTAAAGAAAAAAAAGAAAGAAATGGAATATGTTTTTGTATAATGCACTTTTTTTTTCCTTAAGTAGAGCAAATTTTAGACAATCCTTGGTATAGATTTGCCATCAATCCTCTGCTTCCTCATCAGCTTGCAAAACGTGGTGGGGGCTTTAAACAGCATGTGATAGGAGAACCTGTCCTGATGGCAATACGGGTGCTGCCATTATCTTGTTCATCGCCTGGCGAGACAATGACCTGGAACAAGCATGTAGCCAGTGAAGATACCTCAGCTGCTATCAATTTCTTCAAAACATGGACAATGGTAGTCATCCATGTGTCAGTCATGACAGGTTTCCACCTTCAGATTATCTAAACTGGGGAAATGTACAACCTCAGAGATTCAAAAGAGAACTCTAGGAAAAAAAAAAACAATATTCTACAGTTAAAATATCTCCAGCAAAGTTGTGCTTCTATACCTCGTTACCAACTAGCTTTTACACACAATGCAGTTCAGTCCAACAGCAGACAACAGTAAACCTGTTGGCAGTAGCAGCACATAATAAAAAAGTGCATTTGACCTGCAGTTCTTTATTAAGTTTTCTGAAGGTGGTAACCAACCTCAGAGTTACTTGAAGCCACCATAAATAATTATTGTGACAAGTATTAGGGCCCATTCACACTGGTGCATTGTGACGAGTATGTTAATGGAACTGCCCCACGTGTGGGGTGTTCCAGTACCAATTATTGTGAAAGGCACCCCTATTCAGGGTAGAGGGCAAGGCATAAGGAACTTTAAGGTCATCTGCTTTTTGTTCCCATTCAGTTTGGTGAATTGGATGCCCACTGTAGGCCACCCCTTCAGAATGAGTGGACTGCTTTCATTGGCTGCCCATTTAGAATGAGCGGGTTGCGTCCATTGGTCGCCCGTTCGGAATAAGTGGCCTGCCTCCGTTGGCTGCCTGTTTTGGAATACATGGACTGCCTCCGTTGGTCGCCCATTCCTACTGAGTGGACTGTCTTCAATGACCACCCATTCCTAATGAGCAGATTGCCTCTGTTGGCCAACCCTTCAGAATGAGCAGATTGACTCCATTGGCTGCCCTTTCGGAATGAGTGGACTTCATCCGTTGACCACCCTTTCAGAATGAGTGAACTGCCTCTATTAGCTGCTTGTTCAGAATGAGTAGACTGCCTCCCTCAGCCACCCTTTTGGGAAGAGTGGACTTCTTCCGTTGGTTGCCCATTTCGATTGAGTAGACTGCCTTCGTCAGCTGCCCTTTCGGAATGAGTGGACCTCCTCCGTTGACCACCCTTTCAGAATGAGTGGATTGCCTCTATTAGCCGCTCATTCGGAATGAGTAGACTGCCTTCCTCAGCCGCCCTTTTGGAATGAGTGGACTTCTTCCGTTGGTTGCCCATTCCTAATGAGTAGACTGCCTTCATCAGCTGCCCTTTCGGAATGAGTGGACCTCCTCCATTGGCCTTACTTTCAGAATGAGTGGACTGCCTTCGTTGGCTGCCTGTTTGGAATGAGCAGACTCTGATACCACCCATTCCTAATAAGTAGACTACCCTCGTAGGTCACCCATTCCTAATAAATGGACTGCCTTAATGCATATTAACACACCCCACAGCTTGGATTAACACTCAACAGATTGCTTAAAGTGGAAGTAAACCCATGGATTAAAACAGTTAAAAAAAAATAAAAAATAAAAAAAAAGGCATGCCAGGAATGCTAACTGCACATTGGCTGCGCTCTCAGCCAAACTATCCAACCATCCAATGGCTGGTGTCGTAACGAATCACATGTGCAGCACCATAGCAGTTGAAGATTAAACAGAGGCAAAGATGGCAGCTGTCTTGGCTGAAAATGATAGGGGAGTTTACTTCCACTTTAAGTATGAATAAGCCCTTAAACTCAATGTGTTACTGAGGGAATCTATCACATGCCATCCACTTAGCTGTAAGTCACAGTGGCCACCTTTAGACTCACCTCTCTGCTCTGGACAGAATTGCTTCAACTTGATGACCCTTTGCTGTTGGTGTGTTTTTTGACTCGTTACCATAATAGTATGTTGAGGTAACCAATATCTGAAGAGTATGGGTGTCGAAGTAACAGGTAGCTGGCTACCACATACTTTATAGCCAATGCCGACCACAAAGAGATGTAAATTTTAATATATGATATATGACATAGTATGCAAAGCTGTGACTATCTGCTGAGCAGAAGCGTTAGATATTAAAACCGTCCAGTCACCTACATACAGTTCAGGCAACATTTAGCAAGGTGAGCCAGTGTTTGGAAAAGGCAGCCAATCAGTTCACTAGGAGCTAGTGACATCAGAGAGGCGGCCATTTTTATCAGACAGGCCCATGGGCCACATTGGACGTACCTTTACAGAACGTTGGCCAATACATTTCAGAATGCAATGTTGCATTGGCCTTTGGTGGCTCTTAAACCAAGGGTCAACACCAAAAGATTTCAGAGAATATGAATTATTTGCAATCAGATCTGTGATTTAGCCAGCTGTAGCGATTAAACATTTTGCAGCTCAATATATTCTAGGTATCTACCACTATTAAAATTGTATCCCCTCGCTGGTCACCCGCCGAGGGAGATCCAAGTGTGAAATTCAGAATCAAACCCTTAAGCGCCTCTGATGGTAGAGGCCCCCCCCCCACTCCCTATGAGAAGTGGAAGATGCACACTGTATGTATATGTATATAAGTGAAATCTTGTTCTAATTGGGTTCATATGTTCTATTGTGAAATGTTTCATTTGTAATAAAATATATTTAAACTGTTGAGACTTGCTTGTATGACCTTTCTGATGTATAAAGACACCCCCCAAAAAAAGAAAGAACCAGTCTTATACATTATAGCCGGGAAATATAAGGCTAAAGCACATCTAAAGTCCAAATATTTTGTCGCAGAGAGAGAAAAAAAAAAGGTTTGTGGCCCTTCTAAGGCTATTCATCCAAGGGGCCACTGACAGATTGATAAATCCAAGGTTCTGCAGTTGATGCTTTAACAGTGGCTAAGGGGAAAATCTGTGAAATGGATATTACCTGTTTAACCCGCCATATAAGATGGCGTTTCGCCCCACTTGGAAGGATTTTCTGTTCCTGTTCCAGGAAGAGAAGGAAAATCTATCTAAACTTTTCATACTCTAAAGCAGGGATATGCAATTAGCGGACCTCCAGCTGTTGCAGAACTACAATTTCCATGAGGCATAGCAAGATTCTGACAGCCACAAGCATGACACCCAGAGGCATGATGGGACTTGTAGTTTTGCAGCAGCTGGAGGTCCGCTAATTGCATATCCCTGCTCTAAAGCCTCACACGATCGTATTTTCTGAGGGGAAATGTTCAATGACAGGCTGTTGGTGGAAAATCCAACCATGTTTATGCTCCATCGGACAATTGTTGGCCAACTTTAAGTGGACAAATGTCAGATAGCATGTTTTAAAATTTTACAAGAACAAAAGGTTTGTTGTGGGATTTTCCGAGCATGTGTACATAAGTCCAGACAAAAGTCAAAATACGCATGCTGGGAAGCAAGGACCAGCCAGAAGCGGTGGGTCTTGTAAACGAGCATTCGTAATGGAGAATTGACACTTGTGACGTGGCAAATTATGAAATCTCGAAATGCAGGACACAGGACATACCAGCTGTCCACTCATCCATGCTGGTCAGCGTTATATACAGGCAGTCCCAGTAATATTGATAAGCGGAGAGGTTGAGAAGGGCGATAAATTAGCGGCTGAAACAGCCATGCACATGTTCTCATTTCGACTAGCGCAATGCCCACCGGCTTTTTTGCTCAACCATGCCACCTTAAGAATGTCATGGCCTCTTCACTGTGATACATTGACTTGCAGGGGCTTTAGGAGGAGTATCTCCACAACCTGCTGTCAGGCAAGGACACTTCCACCTAGTGCAGCTGCAGGGAAAGGGAAGCACTATATGACAGGGAGAGAAGATTCTTAGGATGTTGGGTCCCTCAACAATGACAAGGCCCTGGGCATGTGCCCCTGTTACCCCACCTAAAAGACAGCTCTGCATGGAACCTATATCAATGCACATCATAGATTGGATATGGATGATCAGAGGCAGGCTGGCACATGCCCCCAGCGCCCCGATTTACATACAGGGCGCTAGACTATGGATTCCAATGGATATTTATTTTAAGCTCATGATCAGAGGCTCAAAAAAAAGTGGGCGCATGTGCTGCCCGCCACCCAGATGGCGCAAGTGCCAGACCAACAGTGCGGAGGGGGGGGGGTGGTTGTTCGGTGCCCCCCGCCCCAAAAATCTAACCAGCCTCCACTGTGAATGACAAATGTACTTGGAAGGCTGATGTTTGTTGCAATATTACAAATTCTCTGGATTTTGTCATCTGTTGCAAGTATCTTGTGGACTTTGTGCTGGGACTCCAATAAATGCATCTCTGGATGAACAGAGTTGCTACGGGAATAACTCGAACTAACAATTGTGAAGCCTTAGTCCTACAACTATATCTCTACCTTGGTGCCGTGACATCGGATCACAGCACCAATGTAGGGATATCGTAGTAGGGATGAGGATTGATCATTATAATGCGAGTTATTTCTGCAACTCTGTTCATCACGAGAGATATATTTATTTATTGAGTCTCAGCACAGAATAAAGTCCACAAGATACTTGCAGGTGACAAAAATTCAAAAGAGCCGTTGAAGGCCGATATTCATTGTAATATTTACAAAATCCCATTCGTCACCAATATCCCAGCAAACTGAGGCACTACAATCCAACATGTGTCCAATCTATACCTATATAGCAAAAAAAAATACATAATGCAGCCAACATAGACATGCTTTATGAAAGGCCAAATTTTGTGTGCACACCTTTACAATCTAAAAAGGGATGCAGTATAGTTACAATACAAGAGGGCCCTGCTCATGGGCCCCGACAATCGAAGGGTGGGGGATGAGTTGATGGAAGAGGTTTCTCGGTGCCAATGCCGAGTTTTTTCAGGAGTACTTGTACACTTCAGGGATAATCGGTGTGGCAGGAGGGGAAGTTATAATCACCCATCTCCCTGTGTGGCTTTCAATAAAGCAGCTTCTCCTCTCCGTGGCTTTCAGCTGCTTTATTGAATGCCACACAGGGAGATCAGTGAATAGAACCTCCCCTGCCGCACCGATCACCTCCGACTTTCCCCTGTATCCTCCCCTCGGTGCTCCTCTGGTCAACGTACCATCAGTGCTGCATATTGTCACGAAAAAAAAAAAAAAAAACCAAAACCAATTTTCGGAAATCAGCGAGTACTTGGGGGGGGGGGGGGGGGGAAAAATTAAAATAAAGTATTGGTACTTTTACTCAGTCTTAAAATGGTATCGGTGCAACCCCAATATATACACACACAGTTGCGCGCTTATAGAAGTTTGCATACCCTGGCAGAATTTATGATTTCTTGGTCATTTTTAAGAGCATATGAATGATAAACTTTTCACTTATGGTTAGCGTTTAGCTGAAGCCATCATCAACTGTTTACCCTTTCCAAACCGTAAAAAAAAAAAAAACTACCCAAATGACCCTGATCAAAAGTTTACATACCCCAGTTCTTAATATTGTGTATTGCCCCCTTTAACATAAAAGACAGCTTGAAGTCTTTGTGGACGAGGCTCTTTATCTTCTCCGATGGTAAAGCTGCCCATTCCTCTTGGCAAAAAGCCTCCGGTTCCTGCAAATTCTTGGGCTGTCTTGCATGAACTGCACATTTGAGATCACACCAGAGTGGCTGAAATGATATTGAGGTCAGGAGACTGAGATGGCCACTCCATTCTGCTGTAGCCAATGACAGGTCAACTTGGCCTTGGGTTTCGGACCAGTCAGGTTGGAATGTCCAAGTACGTCCCATGCACAGCTTCCTGGCTGATGAATGCAAAATGTTCCTCCAGTATTTGATAGCATACTGCATTCATCCTGCCCATTAATTTTGACCCAATTTCCTGGGTCTTTGTAGATCACACATCCCAAAAACATCAGCGATCCACCTCCATGTTTCACAGTAGGAAGTGTGTAAATCATAGGCCTTGACTCCTCTCCAAGTGTAGCATTTATGGTTGCAGCCAAAAAGAAAAATTTTGGTCTAATCACTACAAATGGCTTTGTGCCAGAAGGTTCAAGGCTTGTCTCTGCCATATATTAAGCAGGATACCTTTGCATAGAAATGGCTTTTTTATGGTGACTTGACCATGCAGCCCATCTTTCTTCAAGTGCCGCCTTATTGTTTGTCTTGAAACAGCCACACCACGTTTCAGAGAGTCCTGCATGTCATCTGAAGTAATGTGTGGGTTTTTCTTTGCATCCCAAACAATTTTACTGTAAGTTCTGGCTGAACTTTTAGTTGGTCTACTTGACCGTGGTCAGAAACCCTAATTTTCCACTTCTTGATTAGAGTTTGCCAGTGTCCATTCTCAATTCCTGGACTTTGATATCCCTTTCCCGTTTTATACAACTACCTTTTCCTAAAGATCCTTTGACAATTCTTTAGCTTTCCCCATGACTCAATCCAGAAACATCAGTGCAGCACTGGATTAAAGATGCAAGGGTCTGTCAGGAGTCCAGAAACTCATTGACCTTTTATACACACACACACCGATTACAAGCAAACAGATCACAGCTGAGGATTTTTACCTTTAATAGGCATTCAAACTTTGTGTCAACTTGTGTTCATGTTATCAGGCCAAAAATCACCAGGGTATGTAAACTTTTGATCAGGGCAACTTGGGTAGTTTGTCATTAGGACAGCCAGACCAACTGAGTGAAAAGTTTGCATTCTCAAAAAAAAAAAAAAAAAAAAAAAAAAAAGAAGAAGAAGAGCCAAGAAATCAACTTCTACCATGGGGGTATGTAAAACTTGTGAGCACAACTGCATAAGAAGATTAAATTAAAAAAAATAAAAACACAAAATAAAAAAAACCCGGAAGAATGGTCACCTAGGCATTCTGACAACCTCTGGTAGCTCAAACACCCCCTTTCCATTTTCCAGAAAGTCCAAGATAAAAAAATAAATGTATTTTTGTATTAAATACTTTATTGAAATTAAAATCCATTATATTTAAATACATGTTGCCACATCAAGTAATGCATTCCAAAAACTTCTGGTAGCCAAACATCTGATGGCACACATTCAGCATTTCCAGAAAAGCCACATGATAAAAGTTAAATAGTTTATTCAAATAAGTTAAAAATATACTTAATGTGTTGCCAAATAAAGTCATTTCTTCCCTTTCTTGCTGGTTTTGGCAGTGCCATTTTCTTCAGAGTCCTTTAAGTCTTTTGTCCCCTCCTCAGCCTTTTCTTTCTTAGCTGGTTCTTTCTTGGCTTTGGCATCCCCATCTACCTTCTTGGCTTTGGCATCCCCATCTACCTTCTTGGCTTTGGCATCCCCATCTACCTTCTTGGCTTTGGGCTTTTTGGCTGCTGCTGGGCCCTTTGGCTGTTCCTCAGCATCTTTCATTGGTTTAGAGGCCTTGGGCTTCACCTAAGATGGAGAGAAAAATACCAGTCAACAGGCAATCAATGGATGCCAAGATATTCTGGTACAGGCATTACGTGCAGCACTTTATCCCCTTCCATTGGTTCCCTCTCCCAAATAAATTGGTATGAGAGAGATGTGGACTGCAACTGCCAAGCCAAAATGGTTTAATGTTGAAGGGCTCTGAGCACCCTAGGACTCCAGATTGCTAGAGGTTCTATGACCCATGCGTGGTTGACCTACCATCTGACTAATGCATAAGACCCCCCCCCCCCCCAAGGGTTAACTGAAGCTCAAGAACCATCTATACTCCTTACCTCAGCAGACTTTTCCTTCTTGGTGGCTGCTTCCACTTTCTCTGGTTTCTCACCTGCAAAATAATCATCAAGCCAGATTGAAGCTTTAGTTTCACACTATGATGAGAAAGACAAAAACAAACACTGGTAGAGATCAACTTTGTAGAAGAGCCTTAAATCTTGGTAGTCTTTCCCCATCTTCGACTTATGTCCTGCACACTGTTTTAATCAATGCCAGGACAAGGTCTTCCAGCACAATGCAGCCAAACCCTTATGTGTGAGCTTGGGGGGGGGGGGGGGGGTATGCTACCCCCAGCAGTCATCCACTTGTGCCAGCCATGCCTTCAATATACCAGGATTCCCAGTTTGCCATCCCTGGGCTGCAATGCTCCTGAATGGCAGCTAAAGCCAGCCAATAGCAGCCATGTCTTCACTTTGTAAATGGCTGCCAACCAGCAGATGTGTTCATTGAGAACAGGTGCCAAGACTGACAAAAGTGGATGTTTAACTGAAAGTGTTAACCCAAGTGGCACTATGCTGCATCCGAGCGCCACAAACTGGAGCTAAATGTCCCCCATTGGAAGGTTTCCCCCTTCATTACTTTTCTGGGGACAACCCAAAATGCAAGTTTCCTCCTCTGTCTTATTTACCATTCACATTGAAAATAAGAGGGTGAATCTCCCCATTAGGGGCACAAATACAGGCAGGTGTCCCAATCCCTCAAAAAAATAGTTTTGCCTTTAGTTATACATTAATGGCTGAGGGTAAAAAGTTAATGACAAGAACTTTGACATGTCTTGGTAAAAATACATATCACCACAACTATATTGTATCTAGGTGGATCATACCTAGTTTTCCCAGATAAATTTGTCTCTTGGTGATAGGAGGTATAATCCACCTGGATACACAAGAGTAGTTGTGGGCGAGATGTAGTTTTACCAAGACATGTCAAAGTTGCAAAGTTCCGGGCATTGACTTTACCCTCAGTCACAGCATTTTTATTTATTTTTTTAAAAACAAACCCAAAAAGCATTAAGAAAAAATAGCTGCATATTTGCCATGCGTTTTAGTTGGGCTCAGAAATAGTGTGCGTTTTGCATCCTACCTAAACAGATACTAAAAATCGCACCCAGAATATACTGACCCTGACAAACCTAGATCTGGTAGATTTTATTTTAAAACACTATGCATTTGTCCCCTGCAAGTAGAGAAAGGGGTTGATTTACTAAAGGCAAATCTCTAAATGAACATTAACGCAACTAGGTTTACTATGCTTCAGTTTGTGAACTAACATTAAGCCGCTCAGCACAGAGCACTTCCCATTCATTCACTGTCCAGTTCTACTGAGGCTGCAGAGAAAGGCATGCGTGTTTGAGCTTTGGGGGTGCTCACCCTAATGCAATAGGCTGCACACACCTATAAGGTCAAGTACATGGTGCCACATGGTTAAAGCATCATTTCCGTGAGGAGGCATGCAGTCAGTGCCAAGGGGTGGCTACATTGAGGTTACACTCCCCTTCCCATAGAAAAGTAGTTTAGGATTACAGAACACCTTAGCTCCAAACATTGACTTTTTGATGATCACAAACCCACACACCATAGCCAATAACGCCGCAGTAGAGATATACCGTGCAGAGGTTATCTCACTGGATTTCTGATAGGATCATATTTTGATTCCACCTGAACCACTTGCCTTTTGACTCTGTAGGCTTCACTTTCTTCACAGCCTCTTTCTTGGGCTTCGCCTTTGTCTGATCATTGGGGTCCATATTCTCCGATCCTGTGCTGCTGCCGCCATCTGCCTTAATTTTTGGTAGTGGTTTTGCCAGCTGGTGGTAAAAATAACCCAATTATTTCACCAACCCAAACCATGAAACATGCAGTCACATTTTGTTTTTGACCTACACCCCCACCCCCCATATAAGCAAACCATAAACTGGCTCTGTAAGGTTTGAAGACCCCCCCCCCCCCCCCCAATAGAGTCCATTTACAGTGCCATCATGAGTCTTCCTTCTTCTGGTAAAGCCACTAGCGGGGAACGGAGTTCCATTTGCTCTCCCCATTTCCAGGAACAGTTTGCTCATTTTGTCATCTTAAAAAAGGAGCCCCAAAAATCAGACATACACACCTTAAAGCGCCCAGTGGCTCCAGTAGCACTGGAGTTTGGTGGTCGGACAAGGATTCCCTTCTCTATCCCCTTGTTCAGAGCAGCCCTAAGGAGAGACTTAAGCCTCACAGCGTCCACGGTAGGATGGGCAGCCAGAATCCTAGCACGAATGGCCGGCACAGAGGTCCCCTTCCTCTCAGTGTCCTTCTTTAGGGCCTCCACCACCATGGCCAATGTAGTAGGGTGACCTAGGGTCTTCATCTTGGTTGGCTTTGGGGCTTTTGTGGCTGGCTTTGGGGCTTTTATGGCCTTGGTTTCAGTAGCAGCTGCCAAGATATAATTAGAACAGACATGCACATTAAGTGATGGTGGGGGCAAAAACTATTGTTAGTCTTAAAGCATTGCAACATACTAGCACTTCTACAGTTTGAGGTTCCACACCAGCTCCAATAAGACACCCACCCCACTTTGATGACAGGAGATGCCCCCTTGCAAAAAAAAAAAAAAAAAAGCCTCAAGTCCCTAGGCAAGTTAGCAGTGCCCCCGTCCATCTCCAGCAACTGACTCAAGGCTGCAGTGAGCAGAGAAGCCACCCAAGTCGCATTATCTGTACTGGCTTTTCCATATCAACGCCAATTGCCTATAGTGGTCAAAGCTGTGCACCTGCTAGGGAAGAGGAGGTGTCTTAATACTTAAATAGGTGTTTTAGTGCTCATACGCAGTAAAGATCCACTTTAATCAGAAGTGCGCATGCAACACCAGGTTGTACAGTTTAAAAAGCCACCCTACACTGGTGATACAGCTCACTTGTTTCCCCAGTCACTACAGAGATAAAGGCCTTCAGCTGTGTAGTTTGTGGTTTTCAGCTCTAACTGGTAGGCTTTGACCAAGAGAGGAGGACCATGGACCACCACCATCATGCAATACTCACCCCTCCAAAGACATGCTGTTAGGTTAATTGGCTTCTGTCCAAAAGTGGCCCTAGTATATGAATGAGAGTTGGGGGACCTTGAATTGTGGGGTCCTTGAGGATAGAGACCAACATGAGTGATGTATGTGTGGAGCGCTGTGTAAATTGGCAGCACTATATGGGTATCTTAAATAAACTATTATAATAGATGAGCATCTTAATGAGACACAATGTACAGGGATAGGGACAATTGTAGACACACAACCACATACTCATTCAGTGAGAACTGGATGGACTGGTGTCTTTATGCCACCTTACTATGTAACCACAGCCAGTATATGGAAGGAGACAAATATGGCTACAACCATGCACATTTATTGCTGCAAAACACATTTTGTCTACAACATTGAGACTATAGAAAAGGGAAGCGGGGTGCTACATTACACCCCATCATTCACAGCCCAACCACTGATCTTACCAGGAACCTCTTCCTTGTCCTTGCTAGCGGCAACAGCCTTCTTTGGAGCCATACCTGAACCAACTGATTAATTCCTAACCAAAAAAAAAATCACTGACTTTACCCAAAGACACCTCCTCAATGCTTTATACACCTGCCGATCCTCACCCATAAGGTGTGTAACAAGGATCACCTGATCAGATGGCGAGCCCCTGGTCTCAGCTGAAATGTTCCTCATTAACTCTCACCTGTCCACCTGCCCTGTTAAAGCCTAAGGCTGGATTCACACCTATGCAGGTTTAGTGCTTTTTGCATGTTGTAGATTTGCACTACAGGACGTGTTCCATAGGAAACCATGATAAATGGACTATAGTGCAAATCAGCAAAATGCAAAAAGCACTAAAAATGCCATAGGTGTGAATCCAGCCTAAGGCCCCTTTCACACTACCGATCCGTTCAGGTCTGCCTGTCAGTTTTTCAGGCGGACCTGAACGGATGCTCTATGGAGCGTCGGATGTCAGTGGTGACAAATCCGCTGACATCCGACCCGCTCCGATCCGAAAAGGTGTGACGGAGGAAAAAGCTATTTTTCCATCCGTCCTCGGTCACTGCGGTCCGTCGTCACCCGATCTCCCATAGGGGAGAGCGGCGCTGTGACAGGTCCGTCCCTGCGCAGCATGCAGAGACAGACCTGTCATCTTCCCGCTCAGTGGAGATCGCTCCGGCGATCCCCGCTAAGCAAGCGGATATTCACGGGGCGGATCAGCACTGATCCGCCCCGTGTGAAGGGACCCCTTAGGCTGTATTCACACCTATGCAGGTTTAGTGCTTTTTGCATTTTGCAGATTTGCACTACAGTCCATTTAGCATTGTTTTCTATGGAACATGTTCTGTAGTGCAAATCTGCAAAAAGCACTAAAACAGCATAGGTGTGAATCCAGCCTCAGACCCCTTTCACACTGGGGCATTTTTCAGGTGTTTTTCAGGCACTTTAGCGTTAAAAAAAAAAGCGGCTGTAAAGTGCTTGAAAGAAGCCTCATCTGCAGTCCCGAGTGCTTTCATACTGAGGCGCTGCGCTGGCAGGGCGTCAAAAAAAGTCCTGCAAGCAGCTTCTTTGCAGCGCCCCTTCCCATTGAAATCAACGGGAAGAGCCTGCAAAACGCCTGAAAAGCGTCTGAAAAGCTCCTGCAAATCACCTGCAAAGTGCTTTGTGGGCGATTTTAACCCTTTATTTGGTCACAAGCAGGGGTTAAAAGCGCCCCACTAGCGCTTGAAAAACGCTGGTAAAGTGCCTCTAGTTTAAGCGGCGCTTTACGAGCGTTTTTTGGGCGCTGGCAGTGTGAAAGGGCTCTTAAAGCACTCGGGCTTTCACATTGGGATTGCAGATGAGGCTTCTTTCAAGCACTTTACAGGCGCTTTTTTTTAACGGTAAAGCGCCTGAAAAACGCCCCAGTGTGAAAGGGGTCTAAGGCTGGCCACAAATTATACAAATTTTCTTATTCAATTCCTTTTTAAATGATTTACCTTCAATGATGTAGTACAAGGGCCTCCCTGATTACATACAAATTGAAACTGTTTAGGTTTGACCTCCTATTATATGGTTTTAGGAAATGTGCACGATGCACGGCCAGCCTAACTCCATCTTTTCTTTCACTTTAAATAGTTTGTGTTGAGTTCCCAATGGTTGGGCCCTGCGTGGCCAATCTCGGGACGGGTATGTTGCCCACCCCGGGGAGAAATGTTCACACATTGTTGCGTTTGTGTATGTCTTTTGTGAAAAACTCAATAAAAAGAATGTTTAAAAAAAAAAAAAAAAAAAAAAGTTTGTGTTGGTCCAGCTTGGTAAGCTGTGGTTGAGGGTCCATTCACACTGAATGCGGCTTTGAAAACGTGCGACTTCACTTGAAATCACACAATTTCAAAGTCGCGTGCCAGTGCGACTTGGCTGACGTTAGGGTTGCCGTCTGATCCCTTTAGACCCAAACGCATATGAATTACACAGGTTCTGTGGCTAATTTAATGCAGATAAGGCACCATCTTTTGTAGACCTAGAAAAGCCCCTGTAGGTCAACATATTCCCCATTTATCTCAATGGTGATGACAATTCTGAGGCTGTTTTGGACCTGCTTTGCGTCTCTTCGGACTTAGAAGGCCATATTGGGAATCATTTGCATTACAGGGAATGCAGGTCAGATGCATTCTTTTGCTGCGTGTTGCATTTGAACTTTGAGTGCTGCATCTGACAACAGAAAAAAATATGCAGTAGGAAGAGTTTTCATGGTAGAAGTGGTTATACAGAGAAATGCTTCTCCTGCACGCACATCTCACTGGACCCTTCAGCTTTCTCTGTAGTGTGCAGTACAGTGCAGTTTTCTTAGCACCTGTGCCTAGTGCCTCTAGGGTTGTTGGTTCAAATCCCAGCCACTACCTGTATGTGTTCTCCCTGTGCCGGTGTGGGTTTCCTCACACACTCTAAAGACATGCTTGTAGGTTTATTGGCCCTAGTATTTGTATGCATCCTCAGTTGCCAGCAGCCATGTCATGCATTCCAGGAGGCCTCGGGGTACTCTAGATGTGTCTAATCAGGTTGTGTCTGTCTCTTTCTGGTTCCTGAATGCACATATTTAGGGGGGCAGCTGCAAGTACCCAGAAGAGACAGATGGCCCAATGATATCAGAGATGAATATGGCTGTGCAGGACCAGATGTGGAGCGGTGGATGTCCTCAGATGTGTACAGGGTGCATTACATACAGAGTGCACGGTTCAGAGGAGTGCTATGTACAGAGTGCCATTCCAGGGCGTGCCCTATGTACAGAGTGCAGGAGTTAGGGGTGTGCTATGTACAGAGTGCATGGTTGAGGATGCATTACATACAGAGTGCAGGGTTCAGAGGAGTGCTATGTACAGAGTGCCATTCCAGGGAGTGCCCTATGTACAGAGTGCAGGAGTTAGGGGTGTGCTATGTAGAGAGTGCATGGTTCAGGAGTGCATTACATACAGAGTGCAGGGTTCAGGAATGCGTTATGTACAGAGTGCAGAGGTGTGCTATGTACAGAGTGCCATTCCAGGGGGTGCCCTATGTACAGAGTGCAGGATTCAGGAATGCGTTATGTACAGAGTGCAGGGTTTAGGGTTGCATTAGATACAGAGTGCAGGGTTCAGAGGTGTGCTATGTACAGAGGGCCATTTCAGGGAGTACCCTATGTACAGAGTGCAGGATTCAGGAATGCGTTATGTACAGAGTGCAGCTCCAGGGGTGCCCTATGTACAGAGTGCAGGGTTTAGGGGTGCGCTATTTACAGAGTGCAGGGTTCTGGAGTGAATTACATACAGAGTGCAGGGTTTAGGGGTGAGCTATGCACAGCGTACAATCCCAACCCCCCCCCCCCCCCCCGAAAAGCTTCCTTGCATCTCTCTCTCCTATCTTTCCAGGCTCTTGTACTTCTCTGTGTAAGCGGCTCTGCCTTGCATTACAGGGAGAATGTTCCATCTCTCAGATTTTGGAGATCTGTTTCCGCCTCTGTGCCCCATCACGAAAGTGTGCAGGGATCTGTTAATTTCAGGAGCAAACCTGGCACTCGTAAACACAATGCGGGGAGCGGAAGTGGAGGGAGGGAGCCAGAGGTGACGGGATGTAACTCTGCAATGTTCCAGCTGCAAAACTGGGTGCGAGGGCCGCATGACAAGGTCTGGCGGGTTGGTTTCGGCCCACGGGCCTGGTGTTTGACACATGTGATGTGGGCTGTGGAAGAGGATAAATATATAGAGAAAACTTCCTTAAGATGTGAGTGCAGAAATGTAGGCCTTCTGTCTGGAGAGGGTGTAGCTGCAGAGAGGCCCATATTTTGCCCCTAGGCTCTTTGCCTTTGGGAAGGAGGTGAAGCTATTCAGTAGTCACTCACTGCTCTGAGTTTAAAGGTCCACAACTGGCCTCTGAGCGAGGTCTGAATGGTCCTAACCTGATCTGTGACCAGGCTGAACATACTTAAAGATAGCTGAGCCTACAGACTTCACATTAGCCTGTGGCAGAGGCATAAAGACACCAGATGATGCTACTGAGTGGAAGGGCTTTTGCTGCTGTTTTGGGACAACCCTCTTACCCTGGAGATTTGAGCCAATCAATGTTGCAAAAGAAGAATGGAGGCCTTGATGTCTGATTGTCCCTACTGGAGGGTCGGTGAGCGTTGGGTGCAGCTACAGGGCAGGTCACTAGTACAGAAATCCGGCAGCTTCTTTTGAGGTCATTGCTACACATGTCTTTATGTAGACTTTTGTGCTTTTATTTGGGTACTCCATAGAATGATGGAGATGAAGAGTCTCCAGAAAAAACTTTGAAACTTTTTAAAAACATTTTTTCCATTTTATTTTATTTTTTTCAAATGATTGAAACTGCAATTTGAATCAATTGAAAGCACCATTCTTTTAACATTGAGTTGGGTTAGTCCAGATCAGTGGCCAACCAAAAGCGGCCCCGTGGGCTGAATGCTGCCCTTTACTTGCCTTTATCTGACCCTTGGGATGCTATTTCTCACACATATACTGGGCACTCTTCCTCCCACTGACACCAAAGATGTGGTTCTATTCCTCCCACTGACACCAATGATGAGGCACTATTCTTTCTAATGGCACAAAAGATGATAATTTTTTTTTTTTTTCACTGACACCATCGATGGGGCACTATTCTATCCACTGATACCATTTACTACTCCCACTGGCCACAGTATGCCCCCTCTCCAACCCCCCCCCCCCCCACAATGTCTCAATGGCAGTAAGCTGGTCCTTTGTTTAGAACGTTTGGAGGCCCTCTGATCTAGATGTACACTACTTGCATTGTATTTATCATAAATCCCTTGAGTTGAGTACTGTGATCTCTGTATGCCCTTGTACACACGGTCCGAGATTCCGTCGGAATGTGTCCGATCGGAGCATTTTGTCGGATATTCCGACTGTGTGTGGTCTGCATCGCACTGTTTCTGACGGAATATCCATTGGACCAACTTTTCCAACTTGCCGGAAATATTTTCCGACAAAATGCTCCGATCGGACATACTCCGATCATGTGTAGAGAATTTCCGATCGGACAAATTGCCACGCATGCTCAGATCAAATTCCTACACCAAAGCTATTGGCTACTAGCGTGAACATAGTCCCATCGTAACGAAATAACGTCATCACGTTGGATTTTCAGACAACTTTGTTCGACCGTGTGTATACAACAGTTTCGGACAAAATCCGACGGATTTGGTTGTTGAATGAATGAATGAATGAAATACTTGTATAGCGCACAATGCAAACTGAATCGCCTCTAGGAATGTTGTTGGAATCTCCGACCGTGTGTACAAGGGCTAAGAGGTGGCATTAATCTGGAAATATTATACATTGCTTGGCATTCATGATCCCAAGGTGTATCTAAACTGTAAGCCCTTGTACACACGGTCAAACATTCCGACCGTGTGTGGGCTTCATCTGACTTTTTCCGTCGGAATGTCCAACCAACAAAGTTTGAGAGCTGGATATAAAAATTTTCCGACAACATGATCCGATCGGACTTTGTCCGATCGTTTGTAAAGAATTCCGATCGGACAAAGTGCCATGCATGCTCAGATCAAATTCCTAGACCAAAGCTATTGGCTACTAGCCTGAACGATCAGATTTTCCGACAACTTTGTCCGACCGTGTGTATGCAACACCAGTTTCGGACAAAATCCGTCAGACAAAATCCAACGGATTTTGTTGTCGGAATGTCCGACCATGTGTACAAGGGCTAAAACAAACATGTAATATATTGCAGCAGTGCTTAGATTTGGTGGCTGCTAGTTTCTTTTTTTCAGGCTTATTTCCTCTACATTTTCACCTAGTGATCCTGCAAATAACACATTCCATGTCCCTTGGTGGCTACATTTTTTTATCCTCCACTGTATCCATGGTTGGCCCCCAGCCCCAGGATAGACTATATACATGTCTGCATGTGTTCATCGCCATTAAATGGGGGAAGGGGGAGTGGAATGAGGAGATTAGCAATATAAATAAGGAAGTTATAAGATTGTTATGCCATCTGTTAATCTCACAGGAAGAGACTAGGGCACCGCATTTCTGGCAAAACCAACAGAAACTTTCTATAGTTGCTAAAATGTTCTTAACCTGAATTCTAATTAAGCTACCACATCTAGTAAGCTGCACTATAATAGGATTTTTATATACAGCTTACCTGTAAAATCCTTTTCTTGAGAGTACATCACGGGACACAGGAGCTTCATTACAGAGTGGGTTATATAGGCACCTCTGGTGATTGGACACTGGTTGACCCAATTAAAGAGAATTCCTCCCCTATATAACCCCTCCCATCAGGGAGGCACCTCAGTTTTGTAGCAAAGCAATAAGAAACCACGTAAAACCCAAGAGGGGCGGGAGCCCTGTGTCCCGTGATGTACTCTCAAGAAAAGGATTTTACAGGTAAGCTGTATATAAAAATCCTATTTTCTTGATCATACATCACGGGACACAGGAGCTTCATTACATAGTGGGATGTCCCATAGCAATGCTCAGGTTGAGGGGAGGGAGACACAGATCATGAATCTAGACCGCCAGGGACCTGAGGACCTAAACTGCAGCCTGCAGTACACTGCGCCCAAAGGCGATATCCTCCTGCCCTCTGACATCCACCTGATAGAATCTGGTGAATGTGTGGACTGATGACCAAGTCGCAGCCTTACAGATCTGAGCCAGGGAGGCCTGGTGATGCACTGCCCAAGAAGCACTTACAGCCCTAGTAGAGTGCGCTCTCACCTGAAAAGGAGGAATCTTCCCCTTTAAGTCATAGGCCTGAGAAATAACCTGTCTGATCCACCTCGAAAGAGTGGACTTTGACGCTGCCTGACCCTTTTTAGGGCCTTCTGGCAGAATAAATAAACAGTCAGTCTTTCTTATCTGAGCAGTTGCCTGAAGATAAAGACTGATTGCTCTAACCACATCTAAAGTGTGTAAGGATTCTTCCTCTGTGGACTGAGGGTTTGGAAAAAAGGATGGTAGGATTACATCCTGATTCAGGTGAAAACCTGAAACTACCTTAGGTAGAAAGGACCTGTTGGGACGCATGACCACTCGGTCCTTATGGATAATTAAATAGGGCTCTTTACAGGAAAGAGCTGCCAATTCTGATACCCTTCTAGCCGTGGATATGGCTACTAGGAATACCAGCTTCTTTGTCAGGAGAGTTAAAGAAGCCAGATGCAGAGGTTCAAATGGTTGGGCTTCTAAGGCCGAGAGAACCAAATTCAGATCCCAAGGGCATACCGGAGGTTTGACTGGCGGTCTCATCCGCATAGCCCCCTGGATAAAAGCCCGTACTAGGGAAAGTGATGCAAGCGATCTTTGAAAAAAGACCGATAGGGCCGAAATCTGCACCTTGATGGTGCTTATGGCCAAATTCATTTCAAGGCCTGATTGGAGAAAGGCCAAGATTCTGCAAATGACATACCTTCTAGGATGCCATCTCCTGGGTTCACACCAGGAAACATATGCCCTCCAGATCTTGTAATAGATACGCCTGGAGGCCGGTTTTCTGGCATTGACCAGAGTGGAGAGGACTGGCCCCGAAAGACCACAGCCTCTCAAAATGTGGGTCTCAGCAGCCAGACCGTCAAATTCAGACTGCGTAAAGCAGGGTGGTAAATTGGACCCTGTGAGAGCAGATCTGGCCGGAGAGGGAGGGTCCATGACCTGCCCACTGCCAACTTCATGATTTCTGCGAACCATGGTCGCCTGGGCCAAGCCGAGGCCACTAGAAGGACCGGCTTCGTCTCCCTCTTGACCCTTCCCAAGAACCTCGATAACAGCGGGTTCGGGGGGAAGGCATAGATCAGATTGTACTGATTCCAGGGAACTGTCAGAGCATCTGACCCCTGAGCAAGTGCATCTCTTGTCCTTGACACAAAGTTGTCCAGTTTCCTGTTGAATCTGGACGCAAACAAATCCACGTCTGGAGTGCCCCACTTGTGACATATGTCTTGAAACACATCGGGGTGCAGAGCCCATTCTCCTGGGCACAACTGCTGGCGGCTGAGATAATCTGCCTGCCAATTCTCCACTCCTGGAATGAAGACTGCAGAGAGGCACGGAACATGCTCTTCTGCCCAGACAAGTATGCGATTCACCTCCTTTTGGGCCACCAGACTTCTGGTACCGCCCTGGTGATTGATGTAAGCCACTGCAGTGGCATTGTCGGACTGAATCCGAACTGGGAAACCTC
The DNA here is from genome assembly GCF_037356315.1 of Lithobates pipiens. Taxonomy (NCBI): domain Eukaryota; kingdom Metazoa; phylum Chordata; class Amphibia; order Anura; family Ranidae; genus Lithobates; species Lithobates pipiens. The sequence goes on from NW_027507785.1 coordinate 51,901,440, forward strand.
GCAGTCTGTGAGACCACTCTCTGAGTGCCATGTAAATTGCCCGAATCTCCAAGACATTTATGGGCAGCAGACTTTCGGTCGCAGACCGTTTTCCCTGCGAGCATGTTTCCTGCAACACGGCTCCCCAACCTGTCAGGCTGGCATCCGTGGTGACAATCTTCCATGAGAGGGGAAGAAAGGTTTTGCCTTTCAGCAAATTTTTGGTCTGTAACCACCAGACAAGACTTTTGCGTGCCCGAGGGGATAAACGCATAGGAAGATCCAGGGATTGGGGCTTCCTGTTCCAAATCGCAAGGATGCATCTTTGCAGGGGCCTTGAGTGGAACTGGGCAAATGGAACGGCCTCAAAAGAGGCGACCATCTTTCCCAACAGTCTCATGTACAACCGAATGGAGGAGAATCTTCTGCCCAGAATCAGGCGCACTAGATCTCCAATGGCCAAGGCCTTTGGCTTTGGAAGGAACACCCTGCCCTGAGCGGTGTCGATAATCAGACCCAGGTAATCCAACCTGGTGGTCGGTTGTAAAGACGACTTTTCTAGGTTTATAATCCAACCTAGGCGGCCCAGATGTTCTAGCGTTTTGGTGACGCTGCGACTTAGGCATGTTGCAGTTCTCTCTACGAGAAGCAAGTCGTCTAGGTAAGCCATGACGGCTATGCCCTGAACTCTTAAGATTGCTAAGAGAGGGTCTAGAATCTTCGTGAAGACTCGAGGGGCCGTGGCTAGGCCGAACGGCAGGGCCACAAATTGAAAATGGCGCTGCTCTACCGCGAACCTCAGAAACTTCTGGTGTGCGGGAAATATTGGCACATGGAGATATGCGTCTTTGATATCTATTGATGCCATGAATTCTCCTCCTTGCAGGGAGGAGACCACAGTGCGTATTGACTGCATCCGGAAGGTCTGGATGTGTAGAAACCGGTTTAAGTCTCTCAGATCCAAGATAGGTCTGACACTTCCGTTTGGTTTTGGAACGGTGAAGAGATTCGAATAGAAACCTGAACCCTGATCTCTCGGGCTCACCTCTACTATCACAGCTTGGGATAGTAATTGATCTAAGGCCAGAAATAGCGGTTTCTGCTTTATCGGATCCCTGGGGATCCTTGACCTTAGAAAACGGGAAGGTGGAATCTCCTGAAACTCTAGCCTGTAGCCTAGAGATACTGAAGAGATCACCCATTTGTCCTGAATCTCTACCCGCCAGGCGCCTGCAAACTGCAGGAGCCTTCCCCCCACTCGGCCGAGCGGGGGCGCCCCTTCACAAGGATGTCTTGGAGGACTGCTTGGCAGGCTTCCGCCCCCAAGTCCTTTTCTGTCCCTGGGCTCGGCCCTGAGGCTTTGCAGCCGAGGAGGGCTGAGAAGGCCGTCGCCACTGTTTAGAGCTCGACGTTTCGGGAGAAAGAGTACGCCTGAATGAAGGACGTTTACTCTTCTTGACTGGAAGGAGTGTAGATTTACCTCCTGAAATATTTTGGACGAATTTATCTAATTCCTCTCCAAACAACCGTTCCCCTTTAAACGGGAACCCAGTCAAATGCTTTTTGCATGACATTTCAGCAGCCCAATTTTTTAGCCATAGAGCCCTACGCATGTGTACCAGCATGAGGGACAAACGTGATGCTTGTTGGACAGAATCCAAAATCGCATCAATTATGAAACATAAGATGTGAGGCATCTCTGCATATTTCTCTACTTCCTCATTAGGAAGAAGTCCAAACATCTGTTTAACCTGTTCCTTAAGGAACTGACACAACCCCACGGCTGCGACTGTAGGTTGCACCACAGCGCCGGCCATGGAAAAGGAGGCTTTTAACAAGGTTTCCAGTCTTTTGTCAGCTGGGTCCTTAAATACCTGCGCATTATCCAAAGGACAAGTTAGGTTTTTATTCACACAAGAGATAGCCGCATCCACAGATGGGGCCCCCCATTTCTTGGTGAAGCTTTCCTCCACGGGATAATACATAGAAAACCTCTTGGGAGGAGTAAACAGTTTATCGGGATGTCCCCAGTCCTTATACATCAAGTCAGCCATTAAAGGATGAATTGGGAAGGAACAAGCAGTCTGTGGAGCTTTCCTGACTCCCAGGGAAGAGACAGAGGATGTAGCGACTTCAGTAGCTGGCATTCTGAACGTGGTACGCACCAATTCAGTATAATACTGCACCTGCTTTCTGAGTGCCTGGGAGGAGGGGACTGACTCCTCATCTTCTGACTGATCCGACTGCTCATGATCCCTTTCCAAAGATAGGGATCTCTCCTCATTTTCAGAGCAGCTGTCTGAGAGAGGGATTTCAGCAGAGGGAGGGGATCTACCCCTTTTCTTGCTATCTTTTAGGGAAGCAGAAATAAAATTCATTATCCTCCCTTCAAAACTCTCCAATGAAGCCCTAAGGGAGTCCTCAGTGACATAGACCGGGGCTGCGACATTAGGAGAGGCTGCAAAGCCTGAAAGGGGCACTGACTCGTCTTGAGATGCAGGCTCCACTCTTGCAGAGGGGGATGGTAATCTGCATGCACCTTTAGAACCCCTGGACCCAGGCGGTGACCTGCCAGTGCTTTTGTTACCTGCCCCTGAAACCCTCTTACGAGGAGACATAGTACTGAGCTACAAAGCAGAGTTACTAGTGTAAAATGCAATCACTTTGTTGTGCTTAAAGTCTCACAATAAATCAATATAAGCTTAACTGCACAATATGATGCCGAGTAGGTGTCTTAAGGTTCGCCTGGATCCAATCCCACGGATGCTTACAGCCCACAGCTCCTGTGTCTCACCTTACAGTCCCCTGACGCTCTGGGCTTTTAAAATCGGCCGTTTTGGCGCCTGCATTGCAGTCTGGAGCACTTGATTGTGCACAGCTGGCAACCACAACCCCCCCCCTTTTCCCTATTAGGCCGGGAGCGCGCCCGGCGCGCGTGCACGCGCCCGCGCGCGTGCACGAGGACCGCGGGATCCGGGGGGGGAAGGGGAACCCAAAAGGAGTGACCTGAGACCCCCCGATCTGCGTTGGACCCCTTTTTTACTTATATTGTGGCAGGGACTGCAAGGAGACGTGAATAGCTGGGAGGACCAGGCATTTCACTGAGCGTGTTTTGTTTGAAAGGCATGTAAGTATGCATCAGGCTTGCTCTTACTCCCTCAAGTGGTGGAAACCAGGTAAGACATACAACTACTCAAAATGAAGAAATCCATTCATATATTAAAATATATAGGATGACTTCCCATACCTGTTCCCCGCCGCAGGAATTGCTGTGTTCAGACCAATTCCAGCCTTCACCCATCACGGCGGGTATTGTTAGCCAACCTTCAGGCGTATCTGGGAATCTTACGAAAAGATTCTCCTACCTGGGCCTTGTAAAAAACTCTGCCAGAAACTTACGGGCGCCCTGAGTAAACAGTACCCCAAGTCTGGTTGTCCCAGAGTCCAGTCTTCCAATGGAGAGGACTTACAGGCAAAACCTCGTGTCTTCGGCAGACGAGGCCCGGGTACCATACCATCTTGGGAGTCAATTATCGGCCCGAGGTATGGATCCGGTTTGTTGTAGCCCTTCGGCCCTCGCCGGGACCCGCATAGAGCTAAGTTTTACGTGACCATCGACCAGACACTGGCGAAAAAACTGAGGTGCCTCCCTGATGGGAGGGGTTATATAGGGGAGGAATTCTCTTTAATTGGGTCAACCAGTGTCCAATCACCAGAGGTGCCTATATAACCCACTATGTAATGAAGCTCCTGTGTCCCGTGATGTATGATCAAGAAATTACATTTTTGTTTTAGGTGTTAGATATATTTTAACATGAAAAAAAATATCTGATGCTAGGACCACCTTACCTGCATGGAAGGTGGGTCTTGAAATAAAACTAAAGACAAAACATAACCCTTGTACTCATCATATCAATCAACAACAGTGCTATGGGTTGCGAGGTCCGAGGTAACCGAGGCTGATATGATGAGCCACCAGAAAATGAAAATTGTGGTTAGTATGTACAACAATTTTCTAGATTTCTGGTACTCATCATATCAGCCTAGGAAGACTATGGATGGACAATGATTTCCCAAGTTCCTGGTACTCATTAAGTCAGCCTTCTCCATCCATAGCAGACTGACATTATGAGCCATCAGTAAAGAACATTTATTGTAAGTATGGACAATAATATTCCAGATTCCTGGTACTCATAATGTTGGCCTAGGTTGACTTCACCCATAGTGGAGTATGGATGGATGAAAATTTTCCAAATTCTTGGTACTCACCATTTCAGACTACTCTACGCACAGTAGACTGACATGATGAGCTGCCAAGAAAGCACAAGTATGGTAAGTATGGACAACAATTTTCCTAATTCCTGGTACTCATCATTTCTGCTTAGGTTGACTTTACCCATAGTGGAGTATGGCTTGACAACAGTTTTCCAAATCTTCTATTACTCATCATGTCAGCCCACTGTACCCATAGTAGGTTGAAATGATGACCCACCAGGAAAGGAACATTTTGGTAAGTATGGACAACAGTTTTTTTTTAATTTTGGATAGAGTGATGAGGGGATAGCACCAATGTCACTTTTTTTTTTCCTGTCTGTGCTTCTTTTGGGGGATTCAATCTCTCTAACTGCCTTGATCACTATTGTCACTGGGAGTGATAGTGAGAGTAAAACAAAAAATTAGGGTTGCGACCAGAACAGGAATAGAGGGGAACTGCCAATAGGGACACCTTTTCCCATAAAAAATTAAAAATGGTTGGTTTTAACCCACCCATGGTTATAGCCATTAGAGGCAACCCATTGCATCCCTCCCCTACTCTATCCTACTATTAATCATCTATTCTTCTCAACAGTTTTTTAAATTCCTGGTACTCATCATGTCAATCTTCTCCGCACATAGTAGGACATGAAGAGCCACAGGAAAGGAAAATTATGATAAGTATGGACAACAGTTTTCCAGATACCTGGTACTCATTGTGTTAGCCTATTCCAACTCCAGCTATGCTGACAAGATGAACCACCAAGAAAAACCCATACTTGGACAGCAATTTTCCAATTTCGAATAATCAAGTGGGTAAAGGATAGAACCCCTGAGACCTTTTTTTCATGTTTATCTCTGTTATCAAGATTCAGTCTCTCTAGTTTCCCTGATCACTAATGTCATTGTGTATGAAAGTGAGAGTAAGACCAAAATTTTAAGTTGACACTAGAACAGAAATAGAGGGAAAATCTTCCAATGGGAAGTTGGGAACACTTTTCCCATGAAAAGTGTAGGTTCCAACTCTCCCCTGTTCATCTCCATTACAAACATCCCATTACAACCCTTCTCTACTTTACCTATTAATCACCCATTCTTCCCACCAGTTTTTCAAATTCCTGGTACTCATCATGTCAGCCAACTCTACCCATAGTAGACTGAAATGATGAGCCACCAGGACAAAGAAAATCATGGTAAGTGTGGACAACAATTTTCCAGAAACCTCATCATGTCAGCCTAGGTTGACTTCATCCATATTCCAGGCACTCACCATGTCAGCCTACTCTACCTATAGTAGGCTAAGTAATGAGCCATTAGAAAAAGGACAATTTTTTTAAGTATGGACATCAATTTAGCAGAAACCTGGTAATCATCATGTCAGCCTAGGTTGACTTCACCGATATTCCAGGCACTCACCATGTCGGCCTACTCTACCTATAGTAGGCTAAGTAATGAGCCATTAGAAAAGGGACAGTTTTTTTAAGTATGGACATCAATTTTCCAGATATCTAATACTCATCATGTTAGCCTAGGTTGACTCTACCTATAATGGAGTATGGATGGAAAACAATTACAATTCCTGGCCGTTTTTTAAGAGTTGGATAGAGCGGTGAGGAGATAGAACCACTGTCACCTTTTTCCCTGTCTGTGTCCTGATCCCTAAGGTCACCGTAAATCCAAAACTTTGAGTTGCCACCAGACCAGGAATAGAGGAGAAACTTCCAATGGGGACACATTTTACATTGAAAAGTGTTGGTTTTAACCCTCCTTTGTTTATGTCTATCACAGACAACCTACTAAAACCTCCCCCCTACTCTTTCCAACTTTTGATCACCCATTCTCCCCAACATGAAGATATATACAAAGACACACACTTAAGCAGGAAATGTTTTTATGTGGAAATATCTGCTATCTTATTGTACAGAAAATAAACAGCTACTATCAGGAAAGATTGTATTACATTGATCATCTTCCCATTGAGACACCATATGACCACACTCTTGTATACAGAGTATATACCTGCCTATACGTGTGCACGCATACATGTGAATACCAAGGTGCACACACAGCTACATAAATCTTTATTCCTATATACAAACATATTGTCGGTACCGCATAGTTCCGCAGGTTGGCTTTTTCAGAGGGGGGCGCTTCGTGAAGGGGTGCAGAGCGGCCCCACAGCCCCCTCTGTTCCCCGTTCAGTCGTTCCCTTGTGAAATAAAAGGAACCTGCCTCAGAAACTAAAATATTCATTTCCGCAGCTTAAATTGGTTATAAAAAACGAAAGGAGTGTTTTTTTTTTTGATATCTCACGGGCACAACAATGCAGGTATTGTTGCGGGGCTTGAGGATACTAATGCTATTATAAAGTCCTTCTGCCAGAAGTCCCTCACTGACATGCCTTCTTCTGGCAGTGAAATTGATAGCTCCTCAAATGCTAAATTTAAAGTAAGAACCTCAACGGGGTGGAAGAGAAGGACACCAATGGGGTAGAAGATCAATGTTGACTTTGCCATATGGGAAGCCAACAAGACCTTTAAAATGGTGCTAAACTTTACAACAGCAAGAATCAGTTGGTGTAAAAGATGGACTATGAGCTAACTTGTCTCTTATTGGCTCAAAAACACCAAGACAAAGTTAGTTGCCTGAGAGGTTGCTTCGTTATCAAACACAAGACCAAAACTCTTTTCAACTGAATTGCATTTTTTTTGTGTGCCTCGGAAGCCTCACTTGGCCATAAGTAGCAACAGAAGAATATGGAGAACATCGCCAACGATGACGAATTTTTGGTGGCGCGCAGCTCTTTATGGTCAGTACACAGTTTAGAGAGTTGGGGTTGAAAAAGTAAATTAAATAACAAGACAGCTAAAAATATTTTTTTTTGTATTTTTTTACTTGCAAAGTGCTCGTTATTACAGCTGTAGAGGGTCTGTCTAACCTCACTATCAGACGTTACCCAAAAGAAAGAAAAAAAAAAAAGATAAATAAGCAGAAAACTGGAATTTTTATAACGTATTACAAAAAACCCTCCATTGTATTACAAAGACAAATTTAGCAAGATGAACTGGCCAGACACTGCTTTGCGCCATGGTATCAACACCCAAGGGCTGCCGATTCTAGGACATTTGTTGCTTAAAGTCTCTTGTCTTTATTTGTGCAGAAGGCGTTTCCAGGCTAACAGCTATTCCTCGGCCTTGAGGTATTTACAATTCTGGGCAAATTCTTGCCTTGTTTAGTTGGTGAAACAAACCCCTTCGCTGCCATAATGGCTCCATCGCATTGCAAAGCAATTTAATGCAGTCGGTTTCAGCAGCGAAGGGGTTGGGAGAGGCTCTTACCCCTTCTGGGCAAAATATGTTTCAGGTATTTATAAGGGGATATGGCGGCATTCTTTGCCTTAACAAGGAGGATGCGGAGATGGGGTAGCGGGAGCTGAGTGAGGCAGCGCACCCTGACACAGGCTTGGACGATGATCTTATGCAGGTGACACCTGGCTGGTAGAGACAGAGGTGGCTTCTGTCTTGGAAGTGGCAGCAGAGGAGGCATCGTCATCTCCAAAGGGATTTTTGCCACAGCACAGGGTGGTGATCATGCAGTTACGGAACTATGGGGAGAAAGAAAGCAGTCATTAGTGGAATAGATGAGGCTGAGAAATACCTGTAGATCTTCTTACTTCACTCACCACTCTCTACTTTATGTTGCACATCTCTTCTTGTGATAAAATCTGTGTTGCTTGAGAACCTCCACTGTCTATCTCTCATTTCCTAAAATATCTGAGCTGGATGGTTTTGTTTCTTTTAGTTAGTGATTCTCCTCTTATGAAATAATCTGTCCTACCAGTGGATTCTGTTTCTAATTCTTTTTCAGTAGTTTCACATTGTTGCAGGCCTTGTTGCTTTTACTGGCTTATCACTTCCTTTCACTGATAATTCCTATTGGGTTCTTGAAAGCCCTGCTCTTACTACTGCCTAATTCCCATTCTGTAGCTTTGCATACTTGATATGGAGGTAGCTTCTGCCTTTCTTTATGGGGCCCAGGTCCTATAAGTTCAACAGGGACCAAGAGCAGAAGGAGTGTGTGCAATTACTGGAACCAATCCCTTTGTGTTTACAATACCTCCATTTGTAAATGAACAGGGAGACTCTGTACAGGGTGCTTCCTCTTCATTCATTCTGCAGCTGAGGCTACAGAGAAATAATTGAGTAATCTGTGTCCCTATGATTTCCCAACAGCAGCCCTGCTTGGAGGGTCTGTTTCCTGTAATATTTAATTCTGGTTCTGTAGCATTGGTACTCCTGCTCATCCCAAGATCTAAATATTTTCTTCTGTAGCTTTTCATTGTAGGAGCCCCTACTCCTTCTACTGCCCAATTCTAATTCTGTAGCTTCACATTGATGTAGGTCCTGCTCTTTCCACTGCCTAATTCTAATTTGACCCTATGCATCTTTGGAGATCCTGCTTGGAGGTCCTTCTTCTTCTCATAGCCAAATCTCATTTTGTGGCTTTGCATTGTAGGAGGTCCTACTCTTTCCACTGCCTAATTTTCATTCTATAGCTTCACATTGTTGGAGGTCCTACTCCTTCCACTGCCAAATTCTCATTCTATAGCTTCTCATTGTTGGAGGTCCTGCTCCTTCCACTGCCTAATTCTCATTTTGTCCCTTTCATTCTTGGAGGTCCTACTCCTTCCAATATCTAAATATAATTGTGTAGCTTCACATTGTTGGAGGTCCTACACCTTCCACTGCCCAATTCTCATTCTATAGCTTCACATTGTTGGAGGTCCTGCTCCTTCCACTGCCTAATTCTCATTTTGTCCCTTTCATTCTTGGAGGTCCTACTCCTTCCAATATCTAAATATAATTGTGTAGCTTCACATTGTTGGAGGTCCTACTCCTTCCACTGCCCAATTCTCATTCTATAGCTTCTCATTGTTGGAGGTCCTACACCTTCCACTGCCCAATTCTCATTCTATAGCTTCACATTGTTGGAGGTCCTGCTCCTTCCACTGCCTAATTCTCATTTTGTCCCTTTCATTCTTGGAGGTCCTGCTCCTTCCAATTTCTAAATCTAATTGTGTAGCTTCACATTGTTGGAGGTCCTACACCTTCCACTGCCCAATTCTCATTCTATAGCTTCACATTTTTGGAGGTCCTGCTCCTTCCAATATCTAATTCTCATTCTGTAACTTTGCATTGTTGGAGGTCCTGCTCCTTCCAATATCTAATTCTCATTCTGTAACTTTGCATTGTTGGAGGTCCTGCTCCTTCCACTGTCTAATGCCTATTCTGTAGCTTTACTATCTTGGAGGACTTTGTACCTATCACATTTTATTATTTTCATTCTCATCCTGCACCATGGCAGTACCCCATGCCATGCAGCACTGTCTTCATACAATCACAAGAATGGATAGTGAGGTACCACCCTCCACATTAGCATACCTTTTTACTAGCTGTTTTAAATCAGAAAACACAGACAGGGAGGAGATAACATCAACACAGTAGGCATTGCAAAATAGCAATTCAGGCCAACGAAGGTTGGAGTATCAGGAACCAGATGTTGGAAAAGGTGGAGAATCAGAGAAGACAAGCGAGGGCTGATTGTGTAGAAGGGGATGATTATACAAACAATCAACATACCTGTTTGTTCAGCATAATGTAGATGACAGGGTTGTAGATGGCAGAGCTCTTGGCAAAGAAAGCTGGCACGGTCATGAAAATCGGGCCGAACTCTGAGCCTTGGTGGGTGAAGATGTAGAATGCAACATAGGCATAGGGGACCCAGCAAATCAGGAAGAAAATGACCATAATGATGACCATGCGGGTGACTTCTTTCTCTGCCTTCTGGGTGGTGGCTGATTCTTGCTGCTGGGCTGCAGCCTGTGGAGGAGAAGAGGGCCAAGGGTAAGTAGGAAGCACAAAGGACTCTTACCTTCCACCACACCCACCTCCACCACACCCACCTCCCACCATTAGGTTCTGGGTAAACAGGCTTTTTGTATGCATCAGAATAGTGTTTCTCCCCATACTAACCAGCTTGAAACAGGTTAACTCAAATCACAAGAAGGTCAAATGCACACATGAAGGAACTCTGAATGGTCTCAGCAGCATCTCAAATTCATCTAAATGCAATCTAAGTTCACCTGAAAGCAAGTTGCATTTGCCCATTGACACAAGCCCTTTTCAAATAAAAGTGCCACTGAACATGGGATGAACTTGTGGAGGATGCCATTTTGTTTGCTAACTTAATAGCAACGCCAGCCTTCATAATGCCTGTGAACTCTCTAGGACAGTGGTCACCAACCCTGTCCTCAGGGCCCACTAACAGGCCAGGTTTTATGTATTACCTTGGGTAGATGCGAACTAGAATACTGCAATAATGAGCAGCAAATGATATCACCTGTGATGTATTTCAGTTATCTTGCAAACCTGGCCTGTTAGTGGGCCCTGAGGACAGGGTTGATGACCGCTGCTCTAGGAAGTTCTCTGATATTGCATAGTTTGTCACTAACACTTACAATGCATTCCACTGTCAGTTAACAAAACACAATTACTCATTCTAAAGTGAATCTGACACACTTCTTTAAGAGGGCTGTAGATGATACCACATAATACCAGTATATTTCCTCTGTTACTCCTCTGTTTAAGGTGGAAAGAGCACTGGGAGGACCTCACCTGCCTCATTCTGCTCTTCTATAGTTGAAGTGCATCCAAAGGCAAAACTTGTAACTACACTGCACAACCCTCATATAACCCATCTGTAGGGGTGGCTGCTTGGCTAAATGGTGACACTGTGCAAATCCAAAGCTAGCACTACAAGCAAGCTTCCCATATGACTATTTACTGAAGTCCAATATCAGTAGAAAAACCAATGTTTTGAGGGTATGCAGACCCTCTTTTTCAAGGGTAGGTGGGGTCTCTGTCTTCTCACCTTGAAAAGCATTGGTGTTTCTACTGATATGGAAGTTCAGTACATAATCCTCTTGGAAGTTCAGCTAGGGTGATGGCTGATGGTCATTAAGTAAAGAGAAATCTTCTGAATAGAACAGGTTAAGTGATTGATCATGGTAAGGAAAGGGGTAAGAATGAATGTAGAAGGTTTGTAGACCCCCAGAAGGTAAGTGGTCCTGCCCTCAGCACCTACCTCTTTCACAGTGCACACCAGACGTCCATAGCAGAAGGAAATGATGATCAGAGGGATGAGGAAGTGGACAACGAACATGTAGATGACAAAGGACTCATTGTTGACCTCGGGCTTCAGAGTATAGTAGTCAACTCCACATGAGCACTGCATTCCTTCAGGGATGTATCTGGAAGAGAACAGAGGACATGGTCAGGAAATCTGGGAAGAGTAGACTTTATAAATCCATAATTGAAAGAACTGAGGTTGAAGAATGAAAGGGGCAGGACAGGGGCAGGACAGGGACAGTCAGGCTGGGAAGGAAAGGACTAGATAATGCTAGACAACCTCCAGCCAGGAAATGAGACAGGCTCTATCTAACCTGCTTAAGCTTCTAATGCATATTGTGAGAAGCTCACATTGTGCAGTGAAATTAGAATAAGCAATTTAAGTCCTGAAGAGGAGAACTGTACAACTGAGCAAGACTGAAGAGAGGGCTGGAGGTCAGATTTAATTTGATTACTTCAAATGTCCTGCTTGGGTAGGGACAGTCCCTGCGTGTCTTATTCTTACTTCCTCCCTAGTTTTGATTTTTGAGGTGTGATGTGTAGATCTGCATAAAAAAAAATCTAGAATAGACAATAATCAAACAACCTCAACAATCAAAACAATGGAGTAAGAAAGAATAGGACATATAGGGACTGTCCCTACCAAAGCGGGTTTGGATAGAGCAGGGAATGGCTAAAACCCCTACCTAATATTTTTGTTATTCATGTCCTGCTTTGGACATTTTCTTGCAGTTCCTGGAGACACAACCGTAAATCTCCCCAGAATAAGCAGAATTTCCATTTTAGTTGTCACTGAAAAATCTCTCCCCAATGAAAGAGTTCCTTTTACCTCTACCTTCCCCAACTCCATCCAAAAAAATGAAACTAAAAACAAAAAATGTATGAATGTAGGTAGAGTTATATAGTTAGGTTGAAAAAAAAGACACAAGTCCACCTAGTTCAACCAATGGAAAAAAATAAATAAATAGAATACATGGAAAACCTCCATATACAGAACCCTATATACTCAGTTGATCCAGAGGAAGGTAAAAAAAACACAATAGCATGGCCTTATTTGCTCCAGTGGGAGAAAAACAATTTACTTCCTGATCCCCCAGATGGCAATCAGATATTCACAAAATCAACAATTTCTTACCTAAAAATGTAAGTATCTAGTTATGTTTTGTGCATTCAGGAATTAATCCAACTCATTACCCAGAGTAGGGGAAGGTTAAGCCCTTTGACAAATGTTTGTTTCTCTCAGTCCCTCTACTGTGGCCCTCTATGTGTCCCGGTGACCATTATCAAGTGATGGGAAATTCTGTCATCAGAGGCAAGGCAAAATCTTCCTATGGAGACAACTGTCTAAGATGGCATTTCTGTTCACTTTGAACAATTTTCTTCCCAATTCTTTTGCGTCCAGGAAGTGAAATCTCCCCAGTGGGACGCAGAAAGCAGTAATGAACTCCGAAGAGGTTTTAACTCTTTCTTTCTTTATCTAGAATTTATGGCTTTAACCACACTTTAAAGTTATCTGCAGCCTATTGATTCTAAATAAATCTGAAACAGCTCAAAAGAGGAGATAGGGAGGTAATGATGGTAAATGAGGATGGGGGAGGAGGGAAAAGGAAAATATGCATCGGCTTCATGTCAGAGTAGGTAAGTTAAGGTAACTGGTGGTTTAATCATATTTCATTGATTCTCACTGTGATGTACCTGGACCAGCCGAAGAGTGGAGGAACAGCGCAAGCCAAGGCCATGATCCAGGTGAATGCTACACCCATCATGGCATGGTTCTCACCAAATCGGAAATTGCTCATGGGCTTGCAGACCACAATGTATCGCTCAATGGCCAACACCACCAGGGACCAAAGGGCAATTTCACCTGTCAGACAGAAATGAGGATTATTAATGATTTGAACCCAACAAGGTGCCCAGAAGCATCAATGTTACACTTAGATTCCTATACACCTCCCTTATTGCGTAGGTAGCCAAAGCTTTTAGCAATACTGTAGCCGCACTTGCCTTGGATTTTCAGATGACGGGCTTTCTCTAAATGTTTGTCCCTTTAAGTTTTTTTTTTTTTTTTTACGTTTTATGTCTTGGCCGTTTTAAAAATGGGCTCCATTTACTTTGAGTACTCAGATACCAGCATCATGTAATGGGAGCAATTGCAATAGTGTCTCTCCATACCGACTAATGTGCAACCGATGACCCCCAAACTGGACTTTCACAACTTTTGTTAACTGGAGATTAGGTCAGAGTAATGTATATATAAAAAACACTTGTACGTGTTACCCTTTGATGACTCAGAAAGTCCTGTTTATTACGAAAACTAAAGCTTTCCAGTTTCAGTTGCCTTTGAAGCACCTAGATCTGTCCTCGCCTTTAATAATGAGAGGATTAAGTGGTCTTGATCCATTAGTAAACTAATCCAGAGCTTTCCCCTTCCCGACTTCTTGACCAACCTTTAAAAAAGATATCTATCATGAAGCCCAATACCTATTTCAGACCCAATTGATATATCTACAGATTCATCTTCACTGCCCTACTTTACTGGCTATTTCCATCTAAGACAAAAACAGTCCTTCACACCAGATCCCCTTCAAAGGACATGGACTTACCACCAAGGGTAGCGAAGAAGCCTTCAAAGTAGCAACCAGTCTGTCCGAATACAAAGTATCCATGGAGGGAGGTGTACATCGTGATGGTGAATCCACACAGGACCATGAAGTGGTTGGCAAACGCCAAATTTAGCAGGATGTAGTTTAAGGGTGTTCGGAGCTTCTTGTGCTGGATGGTGACATACAGGGTCATAAAGTTGATTGGGAAACCGAGGAGGATGAGCAAGAACATGTAGGCGGCCAATACTGAATACTTCCATGGCTCTGCCAGGTAATACTGAGGGTAGTCGAAGGGGCTTCGTACTACCCCAGTCTTGTTAGACATGGGGATGTAAAAATTGGGACCTTCTGTTCCGTTCATGGTGGCAGCTCTTGAAAGTTCTCACCCCCCTCGGCTCAGAAACCACTTCTGTGTTTCTCCCTCCTCTCAGGAACCCCAAGAAAAACTTTATGTTCCCAGCAAGAGCCGCTCTACAGAGTGACCGCAGGTACACCGCTCTTTATAATGTGCCACCTTCCATAAGCTGCCACTGCCAATGTCAGCACCCAGGGATTTAGATCTCCATTAATCATTGTAATCCAAGCTAAGGTTGCAAAGTGTTAATTGGCTTCTCCTAAACGTATTAAGACTACACCTGTCTCACTGTTAAACACAGTGGAGGAAAGTGTATTTAAAAGTGACAACGAGAAATCCAGGTCAGACTAATGAAAGCCCCCGTATTGCAGCATATCAAAGGAAACAGATTATTAAAGCTTCATGACGCACGCGCTGCAGAGTACGTATATAAATTGTTAGCACTCTGCCCTTGCAAAGCTGGGGTCTCAGATGGGGCACTGTCTGCATGGAGCCTGTCTGTTCCCACTTGTTTTTTGCCGGTTTCCTTTCATAACCCAAAAAAACAAACTGGAAAAATGATCAGCATCTCACCAAATTGACCTTAAAGAGCATATACATAGAAATTCAGAAGACTGATGCAGGCATGTATTGGCCATCGGGACTACTGGGAGTTTCCCGGTGGGCCAATGGCTCAGTGGGCCACTCTGATGTAACGGGGCTGGTGATGGGCCACTCTGATGTAAGGGGGCTGGTGATGGGCCACTCTGATGTAAGGGGGTTGGTGATGGGCCACTCTGATGTAAGGGGGCTGCTGATGGGCCACTCTGATGTAAGGGGGTGCTGATGGGACACTCTGATGTAAGGGGGTGCTGATGGGACACTCTGATGTAAGGGGGTGCTGATGGGACACTCTGATGTAAGGGGGTGATGATGGGACACTCTGATGTAAGGGGGTGCTGATGGGACACTCTGATGTAAAGGGGCTGCTGATGGGATACTCTGATGTAAGGGGGTGATGATGGGACACTCTGATGTAAGGGGGTGCTGATGGGACACTCTGATGTAAGGGGGTGATGATGGGACACTCTGATGTAAGGGGGTGCTGATGGGACACTCTGATGTAAGGGGGTGCTGATGGGATACTCAAAATGTAAGTGGGCCGGTCTGGATGAAGTCCAGGGCCAAATCTCTGTCCCAGTCCAGCCCTGGACTGATGGCAGAAAATGACCACGAGGCCCATCAAGTCTGCCTTTTTTAACAGGTTTTTCTTCTACTTAAATTTTTATCTGAGCATGGACTTGTGTTTATGCCAAGCATGTTTAAATTCACTTATTGACTCACTACTTCCACTGGGAGTCTGTTCCAAGCATCCACTACTCTTTCAGTAAAATAATACTTTCTGTCGTTGCCTCCTAAACTTTCCCTTTGCTAGTTTGGGGGTCATGTCCCCAAATTCTTGATCTTAGCTTTATATTGAAAATACTGCCCTGCTGAAATGTATTCATGCTCTTCATGTATCCAAATTTTTAATCACCCCCCCCCCCCCCCCCATTTTCCCTTACTTGTTTATGTTTTATCCCTGAGATCTTTCACCATCTTTGTTACCCGTCACTGGACTCATTCTATATTATCAGTGTCTTTTTGTAAGCGGGGTCTCCAGAACTGAACACAGTATTCTATAGGAGGTTTAGGTTAGTCATAGAAAGGCAGCTAGTGCGATATGGAAATAGTTCCAAGGTCCAGGTGTGCCAGTAGGCAAAGTTCATTCACTGCTGAGACCAGACCAGGGTTTAGAGGTTCTGGTCTGTATCAGTGTGGACAGCCAGGTGTAGAGAGCGGAAGCGACTCTGTGGATATGGGTGGGAGAGAGAGAGAGAGAGGAGCAGCACCACTCTGAGTGCAGCATTTCAGTTAAAATTCAATGTTTAGTAAAAAAATAAGACAAACTCACATTTTGGTGAAATATAATATGCATGGCATAAGTAGCTTGGGCTCCTGTAGTCCAGCTGGGCAGCGGTGGTGGTCAGCAGTTCCTGGCAGCTCCAGTGGATCCCAAGGCTCCGAGGCCGAAGACCGTCACACAACAAGCCTCGAGAACCACTGGAGCCACCGGGAACTGCTGACCACCACCGCTGCCCAGCTGGACTACAGGAGCCCAAGCTACTTATGCCATGCATATTATATCTCACCAAAATTTGAGTTGATGTTATTTTTATTAAACATTGAATTTTAACAGACATAATGCACTCAGAGTGGGGCCAATTCTCTCTCTCTCTCTCTCTAACTAAAGATCTCCATTCTCCATAGAGGAATCAGGACTTCTTTCCTGCTGTTGGTGATACCTCTAATGATATAAAGATCTATATAGAGGAATCAGTCCCTCCTTCCTCCTGATGGTGATCCCTCTAGTGATATAAAGATGTATATAGAGGAGTCAGGACCTTTTTCCTCCTGCTGGTGATCCCTCAAGTGAAATAAAGATCTATATTGAGGAATCAGGACCTCCTCCCTCCTGTTGGTGATCCCTCTAGTGATATAAAGATCTATATAGGGGAATCAGGACCTCCTTCCTCCTGATGGTGATCCATCTAGTGATATAAAGATCTATATAGGGGAATCAGGACCTCCTTCCTCCTGCTGGTGATCCCTCTAGTGATATAAAGATGTATATAGAGGAATCAGGACCTCCTCCGTCCTGCTGGTGATCCCTCTAGTGATATAAAGATCTATATAGGGGAATCAGGACCTCCTTCCTCCTGCTGGTAATCCATCTAGTGATATAAAGATGTATATAGAGGAATCAGTCCCTCCTTCCTCCTGCTGGTGACCCCTCTAGTGATATAAAGATCTATATAAAGGAATCAGGACCTCCTTCCTCCTGCTGATGATCACTCTATTGATAACTAAACATCTATACAGGGAATCCAGGGCACCCTTCCTCCTTCTGGTGACCCCTCTAGTAATAACTAACAATTTCTATAGAAGAATTAGGAATTCCTTCCATCCACTGGTGACCCCTCTAGTGATTTAACCACTTGAGATCCGCGCTATAGCCAAATGACGGCTACAGCGCGGATCTCCTTTTCCGGGACGACGTCAATAGACGTAGTTCCGTGTACGAGCAGCCTGCGCGCCCCCTGAGGGGCGCGCGCGGCGCGCTCTGTGATCGGCGAGTCCACGAGACTCGCCTGATCACCGATTCGAGCAAGGGGTCGATCCCGACCCCGTATCACGTGATCAGCTGTCAGCCAATGACAGCTGATCATGTGATATAACGGAGCCGGTAATCGGCTAGTATTCCAGCGCGAGGAGAAAAAAAAAAGCCGATCACCGGCGGCCGTGATCGGGACATCAGTCCCGATCATGGCCAGCAATGCAAGCGCCCACCTGCCCCCTGCCAGTGCCCACCTGCCCCCTGCAGTGCCACCCTAATTAAAAGTAAGTGCCCCCGTCAGTGCCACCCAGCAGTGCCCATAGTGCCACCCAGCAGTGCCCACAGTGCCACCCAGCAGTGCCCACAGTGCCACCCAGCAGTGCCACCCACAGTGCCACCCACAGTGCCCACAATCTGCCTCAAAGGTGCTGCACCCCAGTGCCGCCCATCAGTGCCCAGCAGTGCCGCCCATCAGTGCCCAGCAGTGCCACCTATCAGAGCCACCTATCAGTGCCCATCAGTCCCATCTATCAGTGGTACCTATCAGTGCCCATCCGTGCCACCCATCCGTGCCACCATCCGTGCCATCTTATCTGTGCCCATCTTTGCCCATCAGTGCCGCCTTATCTGTGCCCATCGGTGCTGCCTTATCTGTGCCTATTAGTGCCGCCTTAACTATGCCTACCAGTGCCCACCAGTGCAGCCTATCAGTGCCCACCAATGCAGCACATCAGTGCCCACCAATGCAGCCCATCAGTGCCCACCAATGCAGCCTATCAGTGCCGCCTAATCAGCGCACTTCAATGAAGGAGAAAAATGACCCGTTTGCAAAATTTTATAACAAACTATTAAAAAATGATTTTTTTTTTTTTTGCATCTTTTTTTGTTTGTTTAGCAAAAAATAAAACTCCGAGCTGTAACTAAATACCACCAAAAGAAAGCTCTATTTGTGGGAAAAAAATGATAAAAATTTAATTTGGGTACAGTGTTGTATGCCCGCGCAATTGTCATTCAAAGTGCATCAGCGCTGAAAGCTGAAAATTGGTCTGGGACTGAGGGGGGTTTAAGTGCCCAGTAAGCAAGTGGTTAAAGATGTATGATGTAGAGGAATCAGGACCTTCTTTTTAAAAAAAATTATAATTCACATTGGTGCAACAACCAACACACTCAGCATGAGTGTAAAGAAATCAGGACCTTCTTCCCCCTGCTAGCTGACTGACAGTGGATCTGCATCACCGGATGTTCTGATGGAGCCCTTGGCAACCTGTCATTGATCTAAACATAAAATACAGTACTGTATGTCTAAATCAAGGACAGGTAGCAGGAGAGTCGTCAGCATAGTTATCATATCACTAGGGGCCAGCTAGCCTACAACCGTCTTTAAGATATATATATATTTTTTTGCATAACTACAAACAGATGTCAGTTTTTTATCAGCTGAGAAGACACTTGTATTTTTGCAGCCCGAGGAAGACTGCGCTAGGTATACAGGGTTAATTTCAGTGCTGGCCTTGATGACATAAGCTCTCAGGGCAAAAAAATTACATAGCTAACTTATTTCTCATCGCTCCGCAACCTGTAAAGGGGATCTGTGAATAGTGACAACCAGCCTGAAGTCTCTTCCTGTGCATCTGACAACAGCTCTTATTGACTGGGAATGTCACAGGAGGTACAGGCTCAGTGTCACGGGGGTACAGGGTCACTATCACAGGGGGTACAGGGTCAGTGTCACGGGGGTACAGGGTTATTATCACAGGGGGTACAGGGTCAGTGTCACAGGGGTTATAGGGTCATTGTCACAGGGCGTACAGGGTCAGTGCCACAGGGGTACAGGGTCAGTGTCACAGGGGGCACAGGGTCAGTGTCACGGGGGTAGAGGGTCATTGTCACAGGGGGTAAAGGGTCAGTGTCACAGGTGGTACAGGGTCAGTGTCACAGGGCGTAAAGGGCCAGTGTCACAGGGCGTACAGGGCCAGTGTCACAGGGGATACAGGGTCAGTGTCACAGGGGGTACATGGTCAGTGTCACAGGAGTACAGGGCCAGTGTCACAGGGGTTATAGGGTCAGTGTCACAGGGCGTACAGGGTCAGTGTCACGGGGGTACAGGGTCAGTGTCACAGGGGGTACAGGGTCATTATCACAGGGGGTACAGAGTCAGTGTCACGGGGGTACAGGGTCAGTGTCACAGGGTACAGGGCCAGTGTCAAAGGGGGCACAGGGTCATTGTCACAGGGGATACAGAGTCAGTGTCACAGGGGGTACAGGGTCAGTGTCACAGGGGGTACAGGGTCAGTGTCACAGGGGTACAGGGTCAGCGTCACAGGGGTTATAGGGTCATTGTCACAGGGATACAGGGTCAGTGTCACAGGGGGTACAGGGTCAGTGTCACAGGGGTTATAGGTTCAGTGTCACAGGGGGTACAGGGTCATTGTCACAGGGGTACAGGATCAGTGTCGCTGGGGGTACAGGGTCAGTGTCACAGGGGGTACAGGGTCATTGTCACAGGGGTTATAGGGTTATTGTCACAGGGATACAGGGTCAGTGTCACAGGGGGTACAGGGTCAGTGTCACAGGGGTTATAGCGTCATTGTCACAGGGCGTACAGGGCCAGTGTCACAGGTGATACAGGGTCATTGTCACAAGGGGTACATGGTCAGTGTCACAGGGGTACAGGGTTAGTGTCACAGGGGTTATAGGGTCAGTGTCACAGGACGTACAGGGTCAGTGTCACAGGGCGTACAGGGTCAGTGTCACAGGGGGTACATGGTCATTGTCACAGGGGTACAGGGTCAGTGTCACAGGGGTTATAGGGTCATTGTCACAGTGGGTACAGGGTCAGTGTCAAAGGGGTTATAGGGTCATTGTCACAGTGGGTACATGGTCAGTGTCACAGGGGGTACAGGGCCAGTGTCACAGGGATACAGGGTCAGTGTCACAGGGGGTACAGGGTCAGTGTCACAGGGGTTATAGGTTCAGTGTCACAGGGGGTACAGGGTCATTGTCACAGGGGTACAGGGTCAGTGTCGCTGGGGGTACAGGGTCAGTGTCACAGGGGGTACAGGGTCATTGTCACAGGGGTTATAGGGTTATTGTCACAGGGATACAGGGTCAGTGTCACAGGGGTTATAGGGTCATTGTCACAGGGGGTACAGGGCCAATGTCACAGGGGATACAGGGCCAGTGTCACAGGGGGGACATGGTCAGTGTCACAGGGGTACAGGGTCAGTGTCACGGGGGTACAGGGTCAGTGTCACAGGGTACAGGGTCAGTGTCACAGGGGTTATAGCGTCATTGTCACAGGTGATACAGGGTCATTGTCACAAGGGGTACATGGTCAGTGTCACAGGGGTACAGGGTTAGTGTCACAGGGGTTATAGGGTCAGTGTCACAGGGCGTACAGGGTCAGTGTCACAGGGGGTACATGGTCATTGTCACAGGGGTACAGGGTCAGTGTCACAGGGGTTATAGGGTCATTGTCACAGTGGGTACAGGGTCAGTGTCGCAGGGGGTACAGGGTCAGTGTCAAAGGGGTTATAGGGTCATTGTCACAGTGGGTACATGGTCAGTGTCACAGGGGGTACAGGGCCAGTGTCACAGGGGATACAGGGTCAGTGTCACAGGGGTACACGGTCAGTGTCACAGGGGTACAGGGTCGGTGTCAACAGTAATCTTTCCAATCCTTAATAATACAGTATTGGATTGGTGTTATCTTCACATGCACACAGACTTTGTATTTAAATTGCCTAAATAGCTCCCCAAATGGGCCTCCCTCCGCCCCCCTGGTCTCATAGCAGCTACATGGGCTGTTACGGCTATTGCCATTATGGTTAACATGCTGCCAAAACAGGACATGACCCATTTTTGCATATTGTGGTGCAATGCAAAGGGGGTGCATTAACCACTTCGGTTTAAGGGACATTTAAAGCAAGGAATCGGACATTAAACAAACTTTTACTGCAGGTGAATCTTCTTGTTCCATGTGTTTTGAATGACGATTCACCAGTAATGAATGTTCGGTGAAAGTCACAGCTACTACTGTATAAATGTGTTGATTTGCCATTCAAAATAAATACCTCTAAAATTAAATGTTTTCAAAATTATTCGTATTATTGGAGTACCCAATTTTTACATTTGACAGAAGGCGGTGTTCCACATTACATCATAAGCACTGTCATGCAGGTCAGGTTTTCTGCTGCCTTAGGTGTATAAGATGTTAATAACCCAATGTATTGGCAGAACTAGGACCTGTAAAGTCAATGCCTGTGCATTAGTTTACAGATAAGACTCATTAATCCTGCCAATCATCCAGGAAAGTGACATTGCTGCGTCAGATACATAGCACCTCCTGCGCCCCTTCTTCCGTCCAGGTCTACATATAATAATGCAGGTTCATCGTCATTATAGGCATTATTTTGTCAGTGAATTTTAAATACCAGTGTGCACGGAGTTCATATGATCCCTCTGTATTAATGTCATTTAGTGCTCCAGTTTACTCTCACAATCCAAACACAATCTGGTAGGTTAATCGGCTTCTGCCTAATTACTCCTTAGAGGGTGTGTATGAGATGCAGAGACTGATGTGAATGGCTCAGTATTCTCTGATCTGAGATGTAAAGGTGTAAGAATTGGGGTGATGTGAGGTACGAAGGTGCAGGGATTGGGGTGATGTGAGGTATTAAGGTGCAGGAATTGGGGTGATCTGAGGTATAATAGGTGCAGGAATTTAGTTGCTCTGTGGCCTGAAGGTGCAGGAATTGGGGTGATCTGAGGTCTGCTGGTGCAGGAATTGGGGTGATTTGAGGTGTGAAGGTGCAGGAATTGGGGTGAACTGAGGTATTAAGGTGCAGGAATTGGAGTTATCTGATGTATGAAGGTGCTGGGATTTATTTTATCTGTGATCTGAAGGTGCAGGAATTGGGGTGATCTGAGGTATGAAGGTGCAAGAATTGGGGTAATGTGAGGTATGAAGATGTTGGAATTTAGCGATCTGAGGTGTGATGGTGAAGGAATTGGGGGGATCTCAGGTATAAAGGTGCTGGAAATTGGTTGATCTGTGACCTGAAGGTACAGGAATGTGGTTGATCTGTGACCTGAAGGTACAGGAATGTGGTTAATCTGTGGTCTCAAGGTGCAGGAATTGGGGTGATCTGAGGTCTGCAGGTGCAGGAATTGGAGTTATCTGAGGTATGAAGGTGCAGGGATTTAATTGATCTGTGATCTGAAGGTGCAGGAATTGGGGTGATGTGAGGTATGAAGATGTTGGAGTTTAGTGATCTGAGGTGTGATGGTGAAGGAATTGGGGTTATCTGAGGTATTAAGGTACAGAGATTGGGGTGATTTGAGGTATGAAGGTGCTGGAATTTGGTTGATCTGTGACCTAAAGGTGCAGGAATTTGGTTAATCTGTGGTCTCAAGGTGCAGCAATTGGGGTGATCTGAGGTATAATAGGTTCAGGAATTGGGGTGATCTGAGGTATAATAGGTGCAGGAATTGGGGTGATCTGAGTTCTGAAGGTGCATGAATTGGGATGATCTGAGGTCTGTTGGTGCAGGAATTTGGTTAATCTGTGGTCTCAAGGTGCAGCAATTGGGGTGATCTGAGGTATAATAGGTTCAGGAATTGGGGTGATCTGAGTTATAATAGGTGCAGGAATTGGGGTGATCTGAGGTCTGCAGGTGCCGGAATTGGGGTGATCTGAGGTCTGTTGGTGCAGGAATTGGGGTGATCTGAGGTCTGTTGGTGCAAGGATTGGGGTGATCTGAGGTCTGCAGGTGCAGGAATTGGGGTAATCTGAGTTCTGGAGGTGCAGGAATTGGGGTGATCTGAGTTATAATAGGTGCAGCAATTGGGGTGATCTGAGGTCTGCAGGTGCAGGAATTGGGGTGATCTGAGGTCTGCAGGTGCAGGAATTGGGGTGATCTGAGGTCTGTTGGTGCAGGAATTGGAGTGATCTGAGGTCTGTTGGTGCAAGGATTGGGGTGATCTGAGGTCTGTTGGTGCAGGGATTGGGGTGATCTGAGGTCTGCAGGTGCAGGGATTGGGGTGATCTGAGGTCTGTTGGTGCAGGGATTGGGGTGATCTGAGGTCTGCAGGTGCAGGGATTGGGGTGATCTGAGGTCTGCAGGTGCAGGGATTGGGGTGATCTGAGGTCTGTTGATGCACGGATTGGGGTGATCTGAGGTCTGTTGATGCAGGGATTGGGGTGATCTGAGGTCTGTTAGTGCAGGGATTGGGGGGATCTGAGGTCTGTTGGTGCAGGGATTGGGGGGATCTGAGGTCTGTTGGTGCGCGGATTGGGGTGATCTGAGGTCTGTTGGTGCAGGGATTGGGATGATCTGAGGTCTGTTGGTGCAGGGATTAGGGGGATCTGAGGTCTGTTGGTGCAGGGATTGGGGTGATCTGAGGTCTGTTGGGGCAGGGATTGGGATGATCTGAGGTCTGTTGGTGCAGGGATTGGGGTGATCTGAGGTCTGCAGGTGCAGGGATTGGGATGATCTGAGGTCTGTTGGTGCAGGAATTGGGGTGATCGGAGGTCTGTTGGTGCAGGAATTGGAGTGATCTGAGGTCTGTTGGTGCAGGGATTGGGGTGATCTGAGGTCTGTTGGTGCAGGGATTGGGGTGATCTGAGGTCTGTTGGTGCAGGGATTGGGGTGATCTGAGGTCTGTTGGTGCAGGGATTGGAGTGATCTGAGGTCTGCAGGTGCAGGGATTGGGGTGATCTGAGGTCTGCAGGTGCAGGGATTGGGGTGATCTGAGGTCTGTTGGTGCAGGGATTGGGGTGATCTGAGGTCTGTTGGTGCAAGGATTGGGGTGATCTGAGGTCTGTTGATGCAGGGATTGGGGTGATCTGAGGTCTGTTGGTGCAGGGATTGGGGTGATCTGAGGTCTGTTGGTGCAGGGATTGGGGTGATCTGAGGTCTGCAGGTGCAGGGATTGGGGTGATCTGAGGTCTGCAGGTGCAGGGATTGGGGTGATCTGAGGTCTGTTGGTGCAGGGATTGGGGGGATCTGAGGTCTGTTGGTGCAGGGATTGAGGTGATCTGAGGTCTGTTGGTGCAAGGATTGGGATGATCTGAGGTCTGTTGGTGCAGGAATTGGGGTGATCTGAGGTCTGAAGGGGCAGGGATTGGGGTGATCTGAGGTCTGTTGGTGCAGGCATTGGGGTGATCTGAGGTCTGCAGGTGCAGAGATTGGGGTGATCTGAGGTCTGTTGGTGCAGGGATTGGGGTGATCTGAGGTCTGCAGGTGCAGAGATTGGGGTGATCTGAGGTCTGTTGGTGCAGAGATTGGGGTGATCTGAGGTCTGTTGGTGCAGAGATTGGGGTGATCTGAGGTCTGCAGGTGCAGAGTTTGGGGTGATCTGAGGTCTGTTGGTGCAGGGATTGGGGTGATCTGAGGTCTGCAGGTGCAGGGATTGGGGTGATCTGAGGTCTGTTGGTGCAGGGATTGGGGTGATCTGAGGTCTGCAGGTGCAGGGATTGGGGTGATCTGAGGTCTGTTGGTGCAGGGATTGGGGTGATCTGAGGTCTGTTGGTGCAGGGATTGGGGTGATCTGAGGTCTGTTGGTGCAGGGATTGGGGTGATCTGAGGTCTGTTGGTGCAGAGATTGGGGTGATCTGAGGTCTGCAGGTGCAGGGATTGGGGTGATCTGAGGTCTGTTGGTGCAGGAATTGGGGTGATCTGAGGTCTGTTGGTGCAGGGATTGGGGTGATCTGAGGTCTGTTGGTGCAGGGATTGGGGTGATCTGAGGTCTGTTGGTGCAGGGATTGGGGTGATCTGAGGTCTGTTGGTGCAGGGATTGGGGTGATCTGAGGTCTGCAGGTGCAGGGATTGGGGTGATCTGAGGTCTGTTGGTGCAGGGATTGGGGTGATCTGAGGTCTGTTGGTGCAGAGATTGGGGTGATCTGAGGTCTGCAGGTGCAGGGATTGGGGTGATCTGAGGTCTGTTGGTGCAGGAATTGGGGTGATCTGAGGTCTGTTGGTGCAGGGATTGGGGTGATCTGAGGTCTGTTGGTGCAGGGATTGGGGTGATCTGAGGTCTGTTGGTGCAGGGATTGGGGTGATCTGAGGTCTGTTGGTGCAGGGATTGGGGTGATCTGAGGTCTGTTGGTGCAGGGATTGGGGTGATCTGAGGTCTGTTGGTGCAGGGATTGGGGTGATCTGAGGTCTGTTGGTGCAGAGATTGGGGTGATCTGAGGTCTGCAGGTGCAGGGATTGGGGTGATCTGAGGTCTGCAGGTGCAGGGATTGGGGTGATCTGAGGTCTGTTGGTGCAGGGATTGGGGTGATCTGAGGTCTGTTGGTGCAGGGATTGGGGTGATCTGAGGTCTGTTGGTGCCGGGATTGGGGTGATCTGAGGTCTGTTGGTGCAGGGATTGGGGTGATCTGAGGTCTGTTGGTGCAGGGATTAGGGGGATCTGAGGTCTGTTGGTGCAGGGATTGGGGTGATCTGAGGTCTGTTGGTGCAGGGATTGGGGTGATCTGAGGTCTGTTGGTGCAGGGATTGGGGTGATCTGAGGTCTGTTGGTGCAGGGATTGGGGTGATCTGAGGTCTGTTGGTGCAGGGATTGGGGTGATCTGAGGTCTGTTGGTGCAGAGATTGGGGTGATCTGAGGTCTGCAGGTGCAGGGATTGGGGTGATCTGAGGTCTGCAGGTGCAGGGATTGGGGTGATCTGAGGTCTGTTGGTGCAGGGATTGGGGTGATCTGAGGTCTGTTGGTGCAGGGATTGGGGTGATCTGAGGTCTGTTGGTGCAGGGATTGGGGTGATCTGAGGTCTGTTGGTGCAGGGATTAGGGGGATCTGAGGTCTGTTGGTGCAGGGATTGGGGTGATCTGAGGTCTGTTGGTGCAGGGATTGGGGTGATCTGAGGTCTGTTGGTGCAGGGATTGGGGTGATCTGAGGTCTGTTGGTGCAGGGATTGGGGTGATCTGAGGTCTGTTGGTGCAGGGATTGGGGTGATCTGAGGTCTGTTGGTGCAGGGATTGGGGTGATCTGAGGTCTGTTGGTGCAGGGATTGGGGTGATCTGAGGTCTGTTGGTGCAGGGATTGGGGTGATCTGAGGTCTGTTGGTGCAGGGATTGGGGTGATCTGAGGTCTGTTGGTGCAGGGATTGGGGTGATCTGAGGTCTGTTGGTGCAGGGATTGGGGTGATCTGAGGTCTGTTGGTGCAGGGATTGGGGTGATCTGAGGTCTGTTGGTGCAGGGATTGGGGTGATCTGAGGTCTGTTGGTGCAGGGATTGGGGTGATCTGAGGTCTGTTGGTGCAGGGAGGGATTAGGATGGTCTGAGGTTAGTGAGTTTACTATGGTTTACTGAGATGCCAGTTGTCTTATTCTTGTAAACTGAATGTGGAAAAGGTTGCTGACCTCTGTTCTATAACAACCTGCAGTATTGGTGCTGTTTTAAAAATGAGTAATTCTGGCTAATAATAATAATAATAATAATAATAATAATAATAATAATCGGTTAAACAAATTAGCAGTAAAAAAAGGAGAGACACTGGGCAGTAAAGATCTTCCATGACCAGCGGACGGAGGACAGGGGGTGGGGGAGTTGGAGAGACTCCAGTAGCTGCTCTGACAATAGGAAATGGGATTAGACAAAGCCCAGAAACTGATAAGAGAAGTAAGAACAAACAGTTACAAGAACTTTAAAAGCGGAGAGAGGATTTATGGGAGTAGAAGAAGGAGGTGCTCGGCCATCTGTGTATATTGTACATCACTCAGAGAAATACCTCATTTTAAACACACAATAAATTTCCATGTCACAGATACCCGTCCTTCTCTGTGTAGGAAGAGATGAATGAGCAACGTTCACCGCCTTGTGTGAATAATACAATCTGAGAATGTAAACAGCCAATGTGATCTCATTTCTGATATTTCTGACTGCAACAGGCAAGTCCTATACAAATATGACAGCATGCAGCTACAGATAGGACAGTTATAAATGTACAACAAAAAATAAAAAATAAAACTTTCTGGTGAATATGGGTCCGTGGTCTGACGTTGGAAGCTCTGGAGGTCCTCCAGCAGGTTAGGTACCTCTGGATCACCTGCAATGTACATTGAGTTATATTTAATCAATCAGAACCAGGAGAAGCCTGGGCTGGGGGGCTGGGGGGCATTTGCCCCCATGGAACAGTTTTAATAATATACAGTGCTATTTTTATTTATTTTTTTGCATATTTGTCACACTTAAATGATTCAGATCATCAAATTTTAATATTACACAAGGATAACCCAAGAAAATACTAAATGCAGTTTTTAAATGATTCTTTCATTATGTTTTTCTTTAAGGGAACAAAAAAGCTGTCCAAACCTGCCTGGCCCCATGTGACAAAGTAATTGCCCCCCCCCCAATCCTAATAACTGGTTGTGCCACCCTTGGCGGCAACAACTGCGATCAATAAGTTTGTGATAACTGGCGATGAATATTTCACATCGCTGTGGAGGAATTTTGTCCCATTCTTCTTTGCAGAATTGACTTAAAGTGGGGTACCCCCTAAAAAAAAAAAATTTAAAGTCAGCAGCTACAAATACTGCAGCTGCTGGCTTTTAATAATCGGACACTTACCTGCCCCAGGGTCCAGCGATGCGGGGGAACAAAGCCCCCCCTCGCTCCCCGCTCCGCTCGCGGCGCCGTCATGCATACTGTGGGCACCCGGCTGTGACTTCACAGCCGGGCACCCACTGCGCATGCGCGAGTGGCGCAGGGCGCCATGATACGCCGTACAGTCACCTGGGACACATGACAGGTCCCAGGTGAATGTGCGGCGCGAGGGGAAGTGATGTCACCAGCCCGGGCAATGAAGAAGGCAGATTACGAGGGACCCCCTAGCAACTGGTATTTAGAGGTGAGTAAAAAAAAATTTTTTTGCCAATTATTATTTTATTTTTTTACAAATTTTAAGCAGCTTTTAATTTTTTGGTGGCAACACCACTTTAATTCAGCCACATTGGAGAGTTTTCCAGCAAGAACAACCTGTTTAAGGTCATGCCACGGCGTCTCAATGGGATTTAAGTCTGGACTTTGACTGAGCCACTCCAAAACCTTCATTTCGTGTTTTTTTTCCGTTTTTTTGAGCCATTCAGAGGTGGACTTGCTGGTGTTTTTCTAATCATTGTCCTGCTGCATAACCCAAGTGCGCTTGAGGTCAGGAAACTGATAGCCGGACATTCTCCTTCAGGATTTTCTGGTAGAGTGCAGAATTCAGAAGTCCGTGAATTACGCCAAGTCGTCCAGGTCCTGAAGCTGCAAAGCAGCCCCAGACCATCACACTACCACCACCATGTTTGACTGTTGATAAGATGTTCTTTTTATGAAATGCTGTGTTAGTTTTATGATGTAACGGGACGCACATCTTCCAAAAAGATCAACTATTTTCTCATCGGTCCACAGAATATTTGCCCAAACATCTTGGGGATAATCAAGACATTTTTTGACAAACGTGAGACAAGCCTTTTTGGTCAGCAGTAGCTTTCGCCTTGGAACTCTCTTAATGGATGCAATGCAATACACATGGTAGGCAATATCCACCTTTCTTATCAGTTCTACCAAGTCACATTAAAGGGGTTGAAAACCCTCATGTTTTTTCACCTTAATGCATCCTATGGTGGGGACAAGTCTGGCATTCATGTCCGTGGACTCTGGAGCAGGCCCGCAAGGTAACCTCCGTGGGAGAACGCTTCTCCTAGGGGGTTATCTGATGCGGGGAGGAGCAACGAAAGCTGCTGGGGGACCAGGGCCGTCTTTAATATAGATTGGACCCTGGGCAAAATTTTTCTTTGGGGCCCCCCCATGCAGTTTCCCTCTCCACCTACACTGAGACATACAATAAATAGCAGCTAGACTTAAAATCAGTTTTCTGTATCAGATCAGGCAGCAATCGAGATTGGTTGCCAGCAGTTACAGCATATCATTACTGCTTACTGACTAGTTGCTAGAGGTTACAGCACACATTACGGCTCACTGATTAGTTGCTAGAGGTTACAGCACATCACCTCTTCACAGCAGGGGAGCATGATATACATAGGAATTCCGCCTTTATTCGCATATCAATGCCGCCGGCCGCAGCTATTTACTTAGTATGGTCGCCGCTATTTACATACGAATGCCGGTTATTTACATGTAAACACAGGATCTGCAGGTGAGTCATCTGCACACAACAATAGGGCAGAGCTGGGCAGCATTAGTACCAGCACTGCACACTGAGATATTGGGACACAGCACAGGAATATAACTTCAAGGGACAAGGGAATTTAAACCTGGATAGTTGGCAAGAAAGAGGCAGCTGTTTTGGGTCCCACAACAATGACAGGGCCCAGGGCAGCTGCCCCTTTTGCCCTGCCTTAAAGACGGCCTTGTGGCCCCAGGAGAGGATAGTCGGGACCACTCTGTGCAAAACTAGCTGCACAGTGGAGGCAAGTATGATATGTTTCTTATTTTAAAAAAAATAAAAAATTATCCTTTACAATCACTTTAAATGTATGTTCTTCTGTTATGATGTACAAACGTGATAAAGAAATATTGGAATAAATGTATGTCCTTCAGTAGCCCCAATTTTTCTCCATGTCCACCAATCATTGTGGTTCCATGGTACACCATGCATGGTGTATTTTTGCTAGACAATGGAAATCCTGGCCCTACCATGAAAAGGTTGGTTACTTGTGTTTAACCCCAATGTCAAAGTGTCTTCCATGATCAATGGATCAAATCAGGCCATCAAACAATGTATGCCTGAAGACAACCTGACCATCACAACCATACAAGCTTATTGGACATCCCATTCCAAAACCTATAGCCATTAAAGAGGAAGTAAACCCTTACAAATGACTTTGACCTACAGGTAAGCCTAGATTAAGGCTTACCTGTAGGTCCAAGAAATATCTCCTAAACCTATATGGTTTAGGAGATATTTGCCCGAAAACGGGCACCGCTGTCTACGGCGCATGCGCCGTAGACAGCGGCGCGCAGGCGCACTAAACGCGGCAGTTCCAAGAATGGAGCTGCCGCATTTGTCGACTCCCGTGCGCATGCGCGGGAGTGACGTCATCGCGGCTTTGCCGAATGACAGCGGCGGAGCTGCGAGACGCCACTCCCGTGCGCATGCGCGGGAGTGACGTCATCGCGGCTTCGCCGCTGTCATTCGGCGGAGCTGCGAGACGCCACAAGCAAGATGGATGCGGCGGACTACAGGGGACAGCGGCGACTTCGCTGGCTCCTGTGTCAGGTAAGTGACACATAATGGGCTACTATGCGATGCATAGTAGTCCATTATGCTTTACCTTTGCAGGGAAAAAAAGAGGAAGTAAACTCATCAGGGTTTACTTCCTCTTTAAAGCGGGAGTAAACCCAGTTTCAAAAAACACTTAAATTCTTGACATGCCGGAAATGCTAATTTTCACATTGGTTGTGTTCTCAACCAAACTGTTAACCCATCCAATGGCTGGTTTCATAACTGATCACATGTGCAGCATTATGGCAGTTGAAGAATCATTAGAGGCCAAGATGGCAGCTTCCTTGACTGAAAACGATAGAAGGGTTTACTTCCACTTTAAATTATATGGAGCTGCCCTTCCTTTACTGCTTTAAGGGACTCCACTCTTGCAGAAACATTTTCCACAACATTTTAGAGTGCATCTGTGGGAATTTGTGCCCCTTCAGTCAAAAGTACATTTGTGAGGTCATGGTGGAAGAGAAGACCTCGCTCACAATGGGCATTCCAATACCACCCAAAGGTGTTCATTAAGATTGAGATCAAGTCTCTATAAGGCTACCCAAGTTTCTCCACACCAAACTGGTCAACCATTTCACTATGAAGGGGGTTTGTCAGTTTCTTGTACCATGGCTAGGGTGATACAAGTTTTCAGAGATGGTTGTGACTGATAACCCTATAGGTTGGGTAAGGATGTGGTAATAGGCAGGTTGCATGTAGGGCTGTATGCTGAGGCTTGCAGGTAGATATTGGGATAACGTTTACAGACGCAGCCCTCTGCAGGTCTATGTTTGAATTATACATGAGCTACTTTGCACCTAATCTGATCATTAGTATCATAGCTGACCTGTCTTTCTCTGGGAGGCTTTTGCAGATGGTATATTGGCTAAGCCCTAAGTCATTGGGACAGGAGGTATGATTTTCCAACTGGGATAGAATAAAAATATGTTCTTTTAGTTGAAGTGGGAAGGGTTACACCTTTTCAGAAGGCCCATCTCCAGAGAAAATAAGAATGCACCCTTGTTGCCCCCACATTCTAAGGGTTAAATGCGTGTTTAGAACTAGATGAGTTGAAGAGCAGTTTTGCTCACTCGATCCCCTGCCAGCTGGGGCTCTCTTCTACTGCCCTACACTCCAGCAGTGGACTGTCCCTCTACAGCATGTCCAATGCAGGGCTATGAGCGGTCTGCTGGACTTGATGTTGTTTGAGGACCTACAATTGCCAGAGGGTGAGGCAGAAGAGACTGTAGGGACAGGTCTTACAGTCTAGAAGACTTTGGAGGGTTGGGAAGTAGAGCTTGTGCCTTTTCAAGCAGCTTTCAGGAAACGAGTTTCTAAATCTTATTCCAAAGATAGGTTGGTGCTGGTGCTTTATAAACCTCCAAAACGCGTGGGCTTTTTTTTATCCTGGATTTTAAAGAAAAAGAAAAAAAAAAAGTATGAATTCTAATTCCTTTGGTTTGGCACTACTCCAAACTTATGGATTTTACTCGAAGGATAAATGCACTTTAAAAACAAAGTGCCTTTAGCCTATTTGCCCCCATGTACATTTATACTTACTTTGTTCTGAAGGAAAAAAATAAATAATTCTTTGAGGTCATGTCCTGAGGCCAGAGACAATTGGAGATGGTCCCATAAAAAGTCTATAGGGCTGTAATGTGCAACAGCCAGGACAGTGAAGGCTTGAAATGCTGAATGTAATGTGATTACTTTCACTGACACCAATGATGGGACACTATTCCTCCGACTGGCACCAATGATGGTGCACTATTCCTCCCACTGATACCAACGATGGGACACTATTCCTCCCATTAATACCAACGATGGGGCACTATTCCTCCCACTGATACCAATGATGGGGCACTATTCCTCCCACTGATACCAATGATGGGGCACTATTCCTCCCACTGATACCAATGATGGGGCACTATTCCTCCCACTGATACCAATGATGGGGCACTATTCCTCCCACTGATACCAATGATGGGGCACTATTCCTCCCATTGATACCAATGATGGGGCACTATTCCTCCGACTGGCACCAATGATGGTGCACTATTCCTCCCACTGATACCAACGATGGGGCACTATTCCTCCCACTGATACCAACGATGGGGCACTATTCCTCCCACTGATACCAATGATGGGGCACTATTCCTCCCACTGATACCAATGATGGGGCACTATTCCTCCCACTGATACCAATGATGGGGCACTATTCCTCCCACTGATACCAATGATGGGGCACTATTCCTCCCACTGATACCAATGATGGGGCACTATTCCTCCCATTGATACCAATGATGGGGCACTATTCCTCCCACTGATACCAATGATGGGGCACTATTCCTTTCACGGACACCAACGATAGGTCACTATTCCTTCCACTGATACCAATGATAGTGCACAAATTTTCCCCATTGGTACTAACGCCCTACATTTACTATTCCCACTGCCAACAGTCCGGGAATAGTTTGAAGAATAATAAACTGGCCCTTTGTTTAGAATGTTTGGGGAACCCTGCTTTAAGGCACCAGTTGAGGTCCCTCTGCCTTACCAGATCTGCTGTCCTCAATATACAGTGGATATAAAAAGTCTACACAACCCTGTTAAAATGGCCAGTTTTTGTTAGGTCAAAAAATTGAGACAAAAATAAATAATTTCAGAACTTTTTCCACCTTTTAATGTGACCTATAAACTGTACAACTCGATTGAGAAACAAATTGAAATCTTTTTGGGGGGGGGGTTAAAAATAAAAAAATAAAATAAATGTGGTTGCATAAGTGTGCACAACCTTTTATAACTGGGGTTGTAACAGTATTGAGAATTAAGCATTCGCATTCACTGATGTTAAATAGGAGTCAGTACACACCTGCCATCATTTGGAGTGCCTCTGATTAACCCCAAATAAAGTTCAGCTGTTCTAGTAGGTCTTTCCTGACATTTTTTTTATTCGCATCCTACAGCGAAAGCCACATGGTCCGCAGAGAGCTTCCAAAGCATCAGAGGGATCTCATTGTTTAAATGTATCAGTCAGGAGAAGGGTACAAAAGAATTTCCAAGGCATTAGATATACCATGGAACACAGTGAAGACAGTCATCATCAAGTGGAGAAAATATGGCACAACAACAGTGACATTACAAGCAACTGGACGTCTCTTCTAAATGAAAAGACAAGAAGAAAACTGCTCAGGGAGGCTGCCAAAAGGCCTACAGCAACATTAACTGGTTCCCGACCGGCGCATGGCGAAGTACGTCGCCACAATGGCACAGACAAATTGGCGTTCCTGTACGTCCCTTTAAATTTGCCGCCATGCCATCGCGTGCGCACGCCGGCCGGGACCTCCGTGAGTCGGGTCGCAGGTCCTGCAGACTCGATTGCCGTGGGGATACCCGCAATCGTCTCACAGGGAGGAAGAACGGGGAGATGCTAATGTAAACAAGCATCTCCCCGTTCTGCCTAGTGACAGTGGCACTAATCTCTGCTCCGTGTGATTGGGAGCAGAGATCGGTGACGTGTCACATGTAGCCACGCCCCCCCTCCACAGTTAGAAACACTCCCCAGGACATACTTAACCCTTACCCTGCCCCCTAGTGGTTAACCCCTTCACTGCCAGTGTCATTTACACAGGAATCAGTGCATTTGTATAGCACTGATTGCTGTATAAATGACAATGGTCCCAAAAATTTGTCAAAATTGTCCGTGTCCGCCATAATGTCGCAGTCACAATACAAATCGCAGATCGCCGCCATTACTAGTAAAAAATAATTATTAATAAAAATGCCATAAAACTATCCCCCCTATTTTGTAAACGCTATAACTTTTGCGCAAACCAATGCATAAACAATTATTGCGATTTTTTTTTAACCAAAAATACGTAGAAGAATACGGATCAGCCTAAACTGAGGAAAAATTTTTTTTGGGGGGATATTTATTATAGCAAAATGTGAAAAATAATGCGTTTTTTTTCAAAATTGTCGCTATTTTTATGTTTATAGTGCAAAAAATAAAAACCGCAGGGGTGATCAAATAGCACCAAAAGAAAGCTCTATTTGTGGGAAAAAAAGGTCGTTAATTTTGTTTGGGAGCCACGTCGCACGTCCGCGCTATTTTCAGTTAAATCGATGCAGTGCCGAATCGCAAAAAGTGCTCTGGTCAGGAAGGGGATAAAATCTTCTGGAGGCTGAAGCGGTTAAAGGAGCTGCAGGAATATCCGGCAAGTACTGGCTGTGTGGTACACGAGACAACAATCTCCCATATTCTTCATATGTCTGGGCTACGGGGTAGACTGGCAAGACGAAAGACTTTTCTTACCACGAAAAATGTCCAAGCCCGGCTAACTTTTGCAAAAACACATCTGAAGTATGTTCTGGTCAAGGTTGAACTTTTTTTGTCCATAATTCCAAAAGATGTTTTAGCGCCAAACCGAACACTGCACATCACCGAAAGAACACCATACCCACTGTGAAGCATGGTGGTGGCAGCATCATGCTTTGGGGCCGTTTTTCTTCAGTTGGAACAGGGGACTTAGTCAAGGTAGAGGGAATTATGAACAGTTCCAAATACCAGTCAATATGGGCACAAAACCTTCTGGTTTCTGCTAGAAAGCTGAACATGAAGAGGAACTTCATCTGTCAGCATTAGAATGACCCAAAACATACATCCAAATCAACAAAGACATTGTTTCATCACCAGAAGAAGATTAAGGTTTTGGAATGGCAGAGCCAGAGGCCAGACCTGAATCCCTTTGAGAATCTGTGGGGTGATCTGAAGAGGGCTGTGCACAGGAGATGCCCTCGCAATCTGACAGATTTGGAATGTTTTTGCAAAGAAGAGTGGGCAAATATTTTAAGTTGTGCCATGCTGATAGAATCCCCCAAAAAGACTGAGTGCTGTAATAAAATCAAAAGGTGCCTCAACAAAGTACAGTGGAACCTTGGTTTACGGGTAAGGAGCGTTTTGAAAGGCGAGCACCTTTCTTTTTTTTTTTTTATTCTGACTCGGTTTGCGAGTGTTGTCTCGTAAAACGAGGAGAATTCAAGATAATTGGTGGCGCAGTACCACATTTGGCCAGAGGTTCGGGGGCGCCGGGAACACTACAATGGTCTGGAGCCGTTTGGAAATACTCGGCTTCTGAGTGTTTCCGAGACTTTCCAAGTTTAGCCGAGCTGTCCACGAGTATTTCTGAGGCTCTCCGGCGCCCTCCCCCAATCTCTGGCCACATGCGGTACTGCATGTAATAGAAGTCAATGCGGAACTAATTATCTTAGTTTCCATTTTTATATCCACTGTATATGTCCATCCTGTACTGTGTAATTGAACCAACAAAAAGGATCCAGCTCTTTCCATCCTCACCCACCAAATAGTAGTAACCTTACCCAATTCCCATGGCTATCCAGAAAACAAAACACAATGCTGGCAGAACAGAGAATCATCCCCTTTTGAATAATAATGAATAAAATGGGGTTGCAGAACCATAAGTTGGACCCAAATTATTGTCCATGGCTGGGAGACAACACTTTTCACAGCTTGTTTTCCTACAGATGACATAATTAGCACAAACCAGACACAGGCAGTATGTAGAAAAAGATTTAATAAATTATATAAAAATATTACTTTAATTATGGATTGACTATTAGTGCTGGTATATATGGTTCAGGTGGGGAATGTCACTGGCTGGGGTCCTCCATGGGTTTCCGGCAATAGGGGCAGCAGTTGTGCTGCAGGACCAGAAGTTCGTAGTCCTCTGTGTGAAACATCTGGGGGAAAAAAAAAAAAAAAAAGATATTATTTCAAGTCAGCATGGAGGGGCAAACTACAAAGGGAATGGAGTAATGAGGTACGGCAAGATCTGAACAGGTGGGATCAATTAATGGGCATTATAAAGATAGGTAGGCCATAGATAATGTGATTTCCTTTCCTAAAACCAATGGCCGGCTTAACACTCCTGGGTCCCCCCAATAAGGATGACGTATGGACTTTGCTGCTGTTAGGGCCGGTCCACACCACAAAAACACACTCCAAATATGTTCCGGATGCATTTCTGCATGCACTTTTTTTTTTATCTAAACATATTTTATTAAGAGAAGCGTTCATACAGGGTCATAGAAAGTAGACATGTGCATTCGTTTTCGTCCGAATGCATTTTGGTCTGAATTTCGGCTATATTTTCATTGACGTTTTAACAAACGATATCGAACGCGCTGAATCCGAAAACTGAAAGATCCAACATAAACAAATGCTTTATTTTAGTTTTCGTTGCAACAGTTCGATATAGATAGGAGATTGGATGTGATGCTGACAATAGCGATCTGTGTCCATCGAACCTGTGGTCGAATGTGTCTAACCTTAGCTCTATTAGTCCAAGATTATTCGACATGGAGAGGAAAGATTTGAAACAGAGAGGAAAGATTCGACACAGAGAGAAAAGATTCGACACAGAGAGAAAAGATTCGACACAGAGAGAAAAGATTCGACACAGAGAGAACACAGAGGAAAGATTCGACACAGAGAGGAAAGATTCGAAACAGAGAGGAAAGATTTGACACAGAGAGGAAAGATTTGAAACAGAGAGGAAAGATTTGAAACAGAGAGGAAAGATTCGACACAGAGAGGAAAGATTCGACACAGAGAGGAAAGATTCGACACAGAGAGGAAAGATTCGACACAGAGAGGAAAGATTCGACACAGAAAGGAAAGATTCGACACAGAGAGGAAAGATTCTACACAGAGAGAAAAGATTCTACACAGAGAGAAAAGATTCTACACAGAGAGGAAAGATTCGACACAGAGAGGAAAGATTCGACACAGAGAGAAAAGATTCGACACAGAGAGAAAAGATTCGACACAGAGAGGAAAGAGAGAAAAGATTCGACACAGAGAGGAAAGATTCTACACAGAGAGGAAAGATTCTACACAGAGAGGAAAGATTCTACACAGAGAGGAAAGATTCGACACAGAGAGAAAAGATTCGACACAGAGAGAAAAGATTCGACACAGAGAGGAAAGAGAGAAAAGATTCGACACAGAGGAGAAAAGATTCTACACAGAGAGGAAAGATTCTACACAGAGAGGAAAGATTCGACACAGAGAGGAAAGATTTGACACAGAGAGGAAAGATTTGACACAGAGAGGAAAGATTCGACACAGAGAGGAAAGATTCGACACAGAGTGGAAAGATTCGACACAGAGAGGAAAGATTCGACACAGAGAGGAAAGATTCGACACAGAGAGGAAAGATTCGACACAGAGGAAAGAGAGAAAAGATTCGACATTATAGAGACAATAGCAAAAAAAGGTCGAATGTGTCTAACCTAACTCTATTAGTCCAACATTATTCAACATAGAGAGAAAAGATTTGACATGAAGATTCGACGAAGCAGTCGCCGCGAGTGGACATTTATGATCAAATGCTCCGCCCATAGGCTATAGAAGAATTCTAATGTTGATAATATAATTATTACTAGTGTCATACAACATTAGAATTATACTATAGCTTGTAGGCGGAACATTCGACCGGAAATGTACGATCGCGGCGTCGTACAGTTTAGCTGCTCCGTCGAATCTTCTTTGAACATTCAACAGACACCATAAGCCTTCAATGACAGAATCGACCTTCATTATTTCAGATTTTCGGACCAATGCATTTTTTTAACGAAACAAAAGAAATAAGTAAAAACTAATTTCGGGAGTAACTAAATAAATGTATTTTTCGGACAAAAACGAAAATCCGAAACAAAATATTTCAGTGTGCACATGTCTAATACAAAGTACAACTAATGCAGAGTTACATTCATACATACATAAACTGCAAACAAAAAAAAAAATGGGGTTATTCATCCCCTAATAACATCAATAGCACATAGGCACAACATATAAATGATCAGAGAGACGCGTTAAAAGGTGAAAACACGAAGCTTTACAACCCCTTTAATTACCTGAGTACACCTACTAATTGCCTAACAAGACACATCCAAGGAGATGAAATTAACCAATTGTATTGGACATGCGCTATTATCAATGAGAAAACCGCAGTTTCCCCAGCTCCAGTTGCAGTTTACATATGCGGGTATTTATTCATCGCTATTTGCGCTTCAATGTGCGCCGGTTTGCACGTTCAATTAATGACTTTTTCGGCGCATCAATTAATGTATGAACCAATGCAGTGCCTTCTTCTTAGTAAATCGCCCCCAGTGAGTGTTAATACACCTCCTGGTTTAATCTTCTTATTAGGTTATATGAGGTCACAGCAGGCCTAATGTATGTCAAAGAGAATTGTATAACAATAATAATACTGAAAAGAAACATCTATGCAATACATTATTACTAGTTCAAGAAAAAGCTAAATTTAATTGTTAAGAAAAAGGGCTTTCATTGTTTGTTTGTTTTTTGTTTTGTTTTTTATTGCAGCCCTTTGCTTGACTTTATCTTGGGGCACCATTGCATCCATCCATGGACACCAATTAGGGTTGCCACCTCATCCCTTTATAACTGAACACATATTAATTACACGGGTTCTGTGGCTGATTAAGGTGGTAATTAAACTCACTTGTTGCATTATCTGCATTAAATTAGTCTCAGAACCTGTATAATTCATATGTGTTTGAGTTTAAAGGGATGAGGTGGCAACCCTAACAACAACGATGGGGCTCCGTTACTTCCACTGACACCAGTGATGGCACAATTATCCTTCCATCTACACCAATGATAGGGCAGTATTCCTCCCACCAACACCAATGATGAGGCACCATTCCCCCCACTGACACCAATGATGGGGCACCATTCCTCCCACCAACACCAAAAAAGGGGCACGATTCCTCCCACCGACACCAATGATGGGGCACCATTCCTCCCACCGACACCAAAAAAGGGGCACGATTCCTCCCACAGACAGCAATGATGGGGCACCATTCCTCCCACCACCACCAATGATAGGGCACTATTTCTCCCACCGATAGCAATGATGGGGCTCCATTCCTCACACCGGCACCAATGATGGGGCACCATTCCGCCCACCAACACCAAAAAAGGGGCACGATTCCTCCCACCAACACCAATGATGGGGCTCCATTACTCCCGACACCAATGATGGGGCACCATTCCCCCCACTGACACCAATGATGGGGCACCATTCCCCCCCACCGACACCAATGATGGGGCACCATTCCCCCCCACTGACACCAATGATGGGGCACCATTCCCCCCACCGACACCAATGATGGGGCACCATTCCCCCCACCGACACCAATGATGGGATACCATTCCTCCCACTGACACCAATGATGGGGCACCATTCCTCCCACTGACACCAATGATGGGGCACCATTCCTCCCACCGACACCAATGATGGGGCACCATTCCTCCCACCAACACCAATGATGGGGCACTATTCCTCCCACTAATACCAATGATGGGGCACCATTCCTCCCACTAATACCAATGATGGGGCACCATTCCTCCCACTAATACCAATGATGGGGCACCATTCCTCCCACTGACACCAATGATGGGGCACTATTCCTCCCACTGACACCAATGATGGGGCACCATTCCTCCGACTGACACCAATGATGGGGCACTATTAGTCCCTTGAATACCAACAATGGGACATTATTCCTCTCACTGCCCACAGTCCAGCCCCCTTAAAGCCCGAAGGACAGTAATCAGGCTCTTTGTTTTATATGTTTGGAGACCCCTGTTCTATGATATGTGTTGTCCGTATTGTTATAATTTTAAATAAATTGTTAACACAGGATACCAAGGAGTAGAAATATCATATAAACTTTAAAGTTATTTAGCATTCTTTATACCAAGCTTTTAAAAGTTGTGGTGCATTCAATAAACTTTCATTAAAATAATCCCCGGTGATCCTGTCATGACGGTGTTTGTTCAGGCACTTCCTGTTATAGGTGTGACAATGCTCTGTCCCCAGACTTTCAATGTCTTCTGCCTTTTCCCCCCCGGGACACACAGGCTTCCGAAGCCGTTTGAACACACAATCCCACAGGCGTGGTCCGCTGTTGTCACCAGCAGGAAACCCGCCATGACAAATGCCATGCAGCCATTGCTGAAGTGCATGCAGGCAGAGAGTGGCTGCAAAGGCTGCAGGCAATAAGCAGCACAGAGATGAAACAAAGAGTGGAGAAAAGAAATGAAACCATTTTTTTACTGAAAAATTTAAAATAGTTTACGATACACAAAGGCCAGACTGAACCAAGAAAAAAAAACGTTGGTCCTCTTTTTCTGGAGGGGGATAGGGGTCAGGTCCTGGACTTAACAGATGCTTTCTCATCAGGAAAGGAATCAGATAGGTGGTGCATACCTGGAAACAAGACTGGCACATGGTGATGGAGACATCGGGGAGCAGCGAGCGGAAGTACTGCCACTTCAGAGGGCACGGCCAACGCTTCACCATGATGTCCCTCCTGCTCATGGCTCTCAGGACCGAGCGAGACACAACCACAGGGACAAACTCAGAGCCGCCTTGCTGCAGGAGAAAATACAGTTGTATCGAGTCACACGTCATTTCTCAGGTTTTATATACTGTGGGTAACTATTTGCTGTAGTAGTTTTGGGTCATTTGCGTTTTCTTTTTTACTTTTATAGCCGACACCATGGCCTGACTGCGCCATCATGCGTCTTCTGTATCTTCTACATTTGGAACTGGTCACTCACCTCAAAACTCAACTTTGCTGTGAAGGGGTCATCATCCACGAAGGGCTCGTCATCATCTAGTCTCAGTGTCTGCGTGTCTTTTTTTTTTCCCCGTTAAGGTCATTAACTCAAAACTCAACAAGTTTGTGACGTGTTTTAACCAACTGACCTCTGGAAGGTTTTACCCCCCTTTATGACCAGACCATTTGCTATTCTGCACTGTGCCACTTTAAAACAGAGTTCCACCCAAAAGTGGAACTTCCACTAATTTGTCTCCTCTACCCCTCCGGTGGGGCTTGCGGGAGGAGAGGAGACAGGATACTTGTCTTTGACAGGTATCCTGTTTGCACTTTCTGGAGTCCGGGCCGTGGCATAAGACATCACTGCGGCGCTCCCTCCTCCTCCCGCCTTCTCTCCCTGTCCAGTGGAAGAGAGGAGCGGGGCCTCCCACCTTCTCTCCCTGTCACTGGACCAGTAGAAGAGAGGAGCGGGGCCTCGCGCATGCGCAGTAGGGTTCCCAGTGTGAAGACATAATGCTACGCTGCCGGGTACCCTTACCCGCAATGGCGGCGGCATGCACCCGATAGCTGATGCAAACATCAGCTGTAGTGCCGGCATCCCTGGACTCCGGGACAGGTAAGTGTCCTATTGTTAATAGCCAGCAGCTGCAGTATGTGTAGCTGCTGGCTTTTAATTTTTTTTTTTTGGGTGGAACACCGCTTTAACTGGTAACTGCTCGGTCATTAAACAATGTACCCAAATGACATGAAAATTTTGGGAAAAAATATATATATTTTGTACTTTCTGTTATAAAACATCTAATAAATGTACTTTTGGGGACACTATACTATTGAGGACACTAGTATAGTTCTGATCGTGACCAGGATATGGACCCAGACAGACACTATACTAGTAATGGTGGTGATCTTTGATTTATAGTGCAACTGTGGCGAACAATATGACACTAACTGACATCGCTGGTGACACCAATACAGTGATCAGTGATAATTCTGTACAGTGACACTGTACTAACGGCACTGGCTAGTTGACAGGGGTGATCAGGAGGGCAATCAAAGGGTTAACTGCGTGCCTAGCAAGTGTAGGTGTGCTGATTGTACTTATTTACAGACTGGTTGGCTTTTTTTTTCTGGATTTCAGTTCTTAATGGTACAATAAATTAGGGACAAGAAACCAGCCAGATCTGTGTTGTGATTGGCCACAGCCATCAGCTTAGCTCTGAGGAAGGGGGTGCGCCCCCCGGAACACGTTAGCTGTAACCCGTGTTCATGGTCTTTTGTCAGTTGCATTTTGTGAGTACCTACTGTTATATAAAAATTTCTTATTACTAAATTATCTTTGGTAATGCACTAGGTGTGCGCGCCTTCCATTTCCGTTTTTGTTGTAGTTCCTTTCGGATTACCCCATCTGAGGGAGGCAGCATCCACCCAGTTTTGGATACCATATACAGTGGGGACAGAAAGCTTTCAGACCCGCTTACATTTTAGCACACAGCTAAAATAATAAAGGAGTGGCTTCACAACAACTCAGTGACTGTTCTTGAATGACCCAGCCAAAGCCCTGCCAAAATCATTGGCTGCGAACCTGCTGACAAACTCGTAGGTAGTAGGTAGGAAGAGTAAAGGATGGGATTTTTTTTTTTTAAGTGCCAAACACAGTGAATATATAAAAATATCAAATTGTTATTGAAAAATATTAAAATGGCATTCATTTTCAAATAAAAACCATCATGAAAAATCCATACAGTGAGTGTATTCATCTCTACATGTTTCTCCAACCTATGGCTTCTTCAGGAAACTTTAAAAATACCGCATAATCACTAAAAATAAAAACATGTCAGACTTTTCTCAACAGAGCCACAGAAGAGGTGTCCATCCTGCTAGGACACTAGCAAAAATCAAAGGCATTGTGGGAGTAGAAGGGGTTATACAGTGAAAGTCGTACATTCTCTTGAAAAAGACCCGAGTAAGTCTCATTATAGATGGACAGATGCCTCCTGCAAGTCGTAATACTTCCATCAGTCCTCAATCACCTCACTGTGAGGACCCACAGCAATGTTCTCCTGGCTTGTCATACCACTATGTGCTGGGCTCCCTCCCCCAGGTGAAAATAGTCCAGAGACCTGATGGCTGCGTACAAAACCCCCTTACCTTTGTAAATTAAAAAATAAAAAGAAAGAAGAAAATAAAAAATAAAAGAAGAGACAATCACTTTGAATACAAAGGATACCAGCCGAGGACATTTCCTGCCACTTGTCTTTATTGGGGTGACTTCGAGGAGCTTCCAGGTTGATAAGTGACATGGCCTCTTCATCAGAAATCCCTTCTTCCAGATAAAATTCCACCAGAGGAAGAATTTCTGTAATCGTAGAAGAAGACACAAGACCGGACGTGAGCCTCAGCTAACAGAGCAGTATGGTGGTCTACTGGCAGACACTGCACTGGTGTTCCCAGCTCAGTTCCCTATCTGAACAATATCAGCATGGAGGATGTAGGATCTTTGGGTTTGTGTGAGCTTCCCCCAAATGCACAAAACACACCTATGTATAATAATAATAATAATAATAATAATAATAATAATAATAATAGTGTGTGACTGTGATGGGGACATTAGAGTGCAAATTTTGTCAATTAAAAAAAAAAAAAAAAAAAAAAAAAAAAATTATATATATATATATATATATATATATATATATCATACAAACATAAAAATAAATAATAACTAAACAATAATGGTAACTAAAACAAAGCATGAGAGAGAGAGTGAGAGAGAAGGAAGAAGGGAGAGAGAAGGAAAGAAAGAAGAAAAGAAAGAGAAAAAAAGATGGTCAGAGACTGCAGACATGATACAGGAGATGATCAGAGACTGCAGACATGATACAGGAGATGATCAGACACTGCAGACATGGTATAAGAGATGGTCAGAGACTACAGACATGGTACAGGAGATGGTCAGAGACTACAGACATGGTACAGGAGATGGTCAGAGACTGCAGACATGGTACAGGAGATGGTCAGAGACTGCAGACATGGTACAGGAGATGGTCAGTGACTGCAGACATGGTACAGGAGATGATCAGACACTGCAGACATGGTATAAGAGATGGTCAGAGACTACAGACATGGTACAGGAGATGGTCAGAGACTGCAGACATGGTACAGGAGATGGTCAGAGACTGCAGACATGGTACAGGAGATG
The DNA here is from genome assembly GCF_037356315.1 of Lithobates pipiens. Classification (NCBI taxonomy): domain Eukaryota; kingdom Metazoa; phylum Chordata; class Amphibia; order Anura; family Ranidae; genus Lithobates; species Lithobates pipiens. The sequence continues at coordinate 51,946,037 of NW_027507785.1, forward strand.
GTCAGAGACTGCAGACATGGTACAGGAGATGGTCAGAGACTGCAGACATGGTACAGGAGATGGTCAGAGACTGCAGACATGATACAGGAGATGGTCAGAGACTGCAGATATAGTACAAGAGAGAGACTGCAGACATGATACAGGAGATGATCAGAGACTGCAGACATGATACAGGAGATGATCAGAGACTGCAGACATGATACAGGAGAGGGCCAGAGACTGCAGACATGATACAGGAGAGGGCCAGAGACTGCAGACATGATACAGGAGAGGGCCAGAGACTGCAGACATGATACAGGAGAGGGCCAGAGACTGCAGACATGATACAGGAGATGGTCAGAGACTGCAGACATGATACAGGAGATGGTCAGAGACTGCAGACATGATACAGGAGATGGTCAGAGACTGCAGACATGATACAGGAGATGATCAGAGACTGCAGATATAGTACAAGAGAGAGACTGCAGACATGGTACACGAGGTCGTTATTTTATATGAGGCTGAAAAAAAGATGGTCAGAGACTGCAGACATGATACAGGAGATGATCAGAGACTGCAGACATGGTATAAGAGATGGTCAGAGACTACAGACATGGTACAGGAGATGGTCAGAGACTGCAGACATGGTACAGGAGATGGTCAGAGACTGCAGACATGGTACAGGAGATGGTCAGAGACTGCAGACATGGTACAGGAGATGGTCAGAGACTGCAGACATGGTACAGGAGATGGTCAGAGACTGCAGACATGGTACAGGAGATGGTCAGAGACTGCAGACATGGTACAGGAGATGGTCAGAGACTGCAGACATGATACAGGAGATGGTCAGAGACTGCAGATATAGTACAAGAGAGAGACTGCAGACATGATACAGGAGATGATCAGAGACTGCAGACATGATACAGGAGATGATCAGAGACTGCAGACATGATACAGGAGAGGGCCAGAGACTGCAGACATGATACAGGAGAGGGCCAGAGACTGCAGACATGATACAGGAGAGGGCCAGAGACTGCAGACATGATACAGGAGATGGTCAGAGACTGCAGACATGATACAGGAGATGGTCAGAGACTGCAGACATGATACAGGAGAGGGCCAGAGACTGCAGACATGATACAGGAGAGGGCCAGAGACTGCAGACATGATACAGGAGATGATCAGAGACTGCAGATATAGTACAAGAGAGAGACTGCAGACATGGTACACGAGGTCGTTATTTTATATGAGGCTGATAGAAATAACTGCTGCAACAGGGCAATAAAAAAAACATGGGGGGCCCGAGGGCCACACAAAAAGCATGTTTTCCCCACTTAAAATGGCCAGCTTTATCTACTCTGCACCTCATCTATTTCCTAAATATTCCCCCTCCCCTCCGGGTGCAAGCTTCTTGCTTCTATAAAACTTTAAAAGCACAGCTCCATATTTGTGTGTTATTAATTTGTAATATATGTAATTATCCAGTGTGTTTTTTTCCACCGTTGCCTTTTTAGGTGGATGGCTGAGAATAATGCTATGCCTGGCACTGAGGAGGAGAAACCTTGAGCAGAGTTGTTAAAGTCAACCCTAATATCTTACTGGATAAACCGCAAATCAGCTTGGAAGGTGAGAGGTAATCTGTCTCGCAGCGCTGCGTGTTGCTGAGTGTGATGACAGGGGATGAGCGTAGAGGTGTGTGGAGGAGGGGGAGACAGACACTATAAACAACTAATTAATCAAACAGCGCTAACAATATGCGTGCGGAGATAAAAAGTAACCAATTGGCTCCGTAGATCAGGGGTTCTCAGCCTTATTGAGATCAGGGCCTGGCAGTCTTCAGGAAAAAAAAAAAAAAAGGAAAGAAAGTTTATACTTACTCAATAAAAAGTATGGGAATGCAAAATATGTATTGGAATGCTGGAGGGCGGCGGGTATGGTCTGGGGGTCATTCTGGGGGAATGGGGGTTCTCGACTTTGCAGCAGACTCAGTGACCCTGTAATGAATGAGGTTACTGAAGAGGACTGAGGGCCACTACTGGGTATGGGATTTGTGAAGGAAGCTGGGGGGCTTTGCAGAGGCACTGTGGGAAAATAGAGGACACTGTGGGGCATATTTGGAGGCTGGGTGCACCATGGGGGGGGGGGGGGGGGGGTGTAGTTGGATGCTCTGCAGAATGTTAGGGAAAACTGCAGGGGGCTGGGCCACACTGTAGGAAGTTGGGGGGGGGGGGGGGGGGCACTGTAGGAGGCAAGGGCTTTCAGGGGCCCGTGACAGGTTGAGGGCCTTGTAGACCGCTATTAATGAATGCTTTGAGGCAGTGTAGGAGGTTAGGGGATCTGCAGCTGGTTGGAGACCCGGGATGAGAGAAGATGTGGCAGTGGCTGGTTGAGAACCAGACATAAGAGGGTGGTTTCAATAGGCCGCAAGGAGATTGGATTGAAACATCTCCATCTCACCCTGCATAAAAAGAGAATTACTGTTACGGGAATTGCCATACTTTTATCATTTCAATAAACTAAATTTGATTGAAGCTGTCAATTTATTGCCTAGTTTTGACTTCACAATCTACTGTACCCTGGTGGTCAACAGAACTCATGGGTGGTAGATGGCTTAATATCTGCCAATCACTTTTCATCATATTTTCAACTAGCGTTGGTTTAAAAATGGTTGAAATGGACAGAAAATTACCACATGTATGTCCAACTAGGCAAGGTAAATCTTTAGATACAGTATATACAGTATTAAAAAAAAAAACACCTTTTTCAACTTGTTTCAAATATGTTTCTTCCCTTCCCTTACATTGAACATTGATGGCATGTTCCAAAGTTGACCTGGTTGTCAAGAACTTTGCTAACTGGCAACCAGCCGGTGAGACAGCCCGCCCCTCAAATGATGTTCCAGTCACTTTAGGAAAAGTTTTCTATACTGGTTACACAACCAGTTGATTGGCCACCAACAATATGGCGGGTAGTGGCACTTGTACACTAAGGCACATGGGATGCGACAGAGATCAGCCAATCAAAATCGAAAAAAACATGTTGCCCCACAACTGGCCATTGAGACTTCCTACCCCCTAAATTACATTGCAATCACTTTCAGACAAGTTATCTATATGGATTACACAATCAGTTGATTGGCCTCCAATAATAGTGGCACTTGTAAGGCTCATGGGATGTGGCAGAAATCAGCCAATCAGACTGGGGAAATTTGGATCTGCATCATCTAAGAGCCAGATCACCTCACTGTCCAGCTGTTGGACGTCTTGCTTATTCACAATTAGCAAAATGAACAAATTTGTCATTGCTGCCTTGCAGAGATAAGGAACCTGCTGTCCTATGCTGGCCGTAGAGGGGCTGAATCTTGGGCCAGTTCAGCAGGGACCAGCTGAGATTAGATCCATGTGTGGGCTGGCTGATTGTACCCAAGTCGAACCATCGATCGACTTGGTTACAACCAGAATGTCGGCTTTCTAGCATGTGAATATTGCCAGCGGCTACAATAATCATTGTGTTTTCCCGGGAGAGATGCCTCCCCTGCAACCCGTGGTTGCAGAAAAGAAATTCACATCATCTATGGTCTTCCTTAGAGCTGTGACTACACACACACACACACACACACACACACACACACACACACACACACACACACACACACACACACACACACACACACACCTGGAAAGGGTTTTTTAATGTGTTTGCTTGATGTGGATTGTGAATTTGCTTCCATACTATCAGAACCCAATATTGGTCACATAGCAGGGTCATTTACTGTTCATGTAATGTGCCCATAGGACAACATTTTACTGCTACTATCATTACCATAGATTCCGGCCATCCTGTATTTGCCAGGAAATCCACACATGTTGGCCCTCTGTCCAGGGCCATGTCCTGGGATCATAGCATCAGCCCAATATGTGCAGTAACTCCTAATGTATTATTGTGGGGAATGAGGCTGCAAGTGGGCAGTGCCCTCATTTAGACATGGGGTCAAAATTGTAAATAGGTGGGATTTGGGCACACTTATCCAGAAAATGGGTGGATAAAATGCACACAGTGGGTAGGGCTGATGGTGTCCTGGGATCCAAAACGTTGAAATGTATTAGCTAAAAAACAAACAAAATGGAGGATGAGGCAGATCTGCCCCCCACCACATATTAAGGGTTGTGTGCAGAGATTACCCCTCAATCCTTGGTGCTGCCACCACATCCAAGGCTCTGCTTTGCTCTTCCTGGTTCTTTTCTATGAAGTGTATGATTAGGGAGATTCATTACACTAGGAGGCTGAGTCTTCTTCATTCTCCGTAGTATCTGTAAGTTATTCCAACCTGGCTATATATAGCTTTAAATGACAGACGTATCACCTAACAGTCTGCTAATGCCTGTTGTGCATAGATTAGCAAGGATTAACCTAGTGTCCTGTAATTACCGCTCTGGTTGTATTAGTGAGACAGGCAGAGTATACAACAGAACACGTCTCAGCAGCTCAAACACTTCGAAATCTTCTAACACTGCAGAAAAGAGGACTGCCGGTAACTGACGTTGCAGAATTCCTGGCCTTGCCATTGAAAACCTGCATTGTGCCATCCCGGAATGTTAGAATAAAATGAAGGGGGCTTATTAATTAGCTTAGATGTTCTATTTAGGCCTTGTTCACATGGGCATACTGAAGCGTACACCTTGCGAGGGCCGTGATTGCCCATACAGGGATGCAAAAGTGTTCAGAGTACAGAGTATACAAGTGCATGGATAGGTACATCGGTAGACATGGGCAGCAGATGATGCCAGGAAATGCAGAAAAGTGCTGCGGGGACAGGAGGAGCGGTGGGAGGCTGTTAAGAAGTTATCTATTTATTTTTTTATAAAAAGGTAGGGATGCCCTTTAAATTCAATTAAAGCACTCCTCCAAACATGTCATGTTCCGTCAAGAGGAGTTTAGACATAAATTCCAGAAGATTACAAGTAGGCTCAGGCATTAGATTAACTTGTATATCTCAGAGTAATTGATCCATTAAAGAAAAAAACACAAACTGCTCTCTGAAGAAGGTGGAGACATATGGAGATGGTTTTCTCTGTGTATTATAGTCTCAGATTTGTATATTCGTCTTGTGTAGTGATCACACTGGAAGGACATTTGTACATTCCAGCCTGGAGAAGATGTATATGTAGCTTACAACAAAAAGGGGACATGAGCACCGATCCCTCCGCAGTGAGCACTAAGGTCTTGTACACTCAGGTTCAGCATGCATCAGAGCAGTGTGTACAGTAGGGATGAGCTCAGGCCTGTTTGGATCTCAGTCCGAACCCACCTGAGAGATCCCACCAGGAAGCGGTCATTGTAGTAGGTCAATCATAAGTCATTATTATCCCACCAGGAAGCTGTCATTGTAGTAGGTCAACCTGTTTGGATCTTAGTCCAAACCCACCTGAGAGATCCCACCAGGAAGCGGTCATTGTAGTAGGTCAATCATAAGTCATTATTATACCACCAAGAAGCTGTCATTGTAGTAGGTCAACCTGTTTGGATCTTAGTCCAAACCCACCTGAGAGATCCCACCAGGAAGATGTCATTGTAGTAGGCCAATCTTAAGTCATTATGATCCCACCAGGAAGCTGTCATTGTAGTAGGTCAACATGTTTGGATCTTAGTCCAAACCCACCTGAGAGATCCCACCAGGACGCGGTCATTGTAGTAAGTCAATCATAAGTCATTATTATCCCACCAGGAAGCTGTCATTGTAGTAGGTCAACCTGTTTGGATCTTAGTCCGAACCTACCTGAGAGATCCCACCAGGACGCAGTCATTGTAGTAAGTCAATCATAAGTCATTATTATCCCACCAGGAAGCTGTCATTTTAGTAGGTCAACATGTTTGGATCTTAGTCCAAAGCCACCTGAGAGTTCCCACCAGGACGCGGTCATTGTAGTAAGTCAATCATAAGTCATTATTATCCCACCAGGAGGCTGTCATTGTAGTAGGTCAACATGTTTGGATCTTAGTCCAAACCCACCTGAGAGTTCCCACCAGGACGCGGTCATTGTAGTAAGTCAATCATAAGTCATTATTATCCCACCAGGAAGCTGTCATTGTAGTAGGTCAACATGTTTGGATCTTAGTCCAAAGCCACCTGAGAGTTCCCACCAGGACGCGGTCATTGTAGTAAGTCAATCATAAGTCATTATTATCCCACCAGGAAGCTGTCATTGTAGTAGGTCAACATGTTTGGATCTTAGTCCAAACCCACCTGAGAGTTCCCACCAGGACGCGGTCATTGTAGTAAGTCAATCATAAGTCATTATTATCCCACCAGGAAGCTGTCATTGTAGTAGGTCAACATGTTTGGATCTTAGTCCAAAGCCACCTGAGAGATCCCACCAGGATGCGGTCATTGTAGTAAGTAAATCATAAGTCATTATTATCCCACCAGAAAGCTGTCATTGTAGTAGGTCAACATGTTTGGATCCTAGTCCGAACCCACCTGAGAGATCCCACCAGGAAGCTGTCATTGTAGTAGGTCAATCATAAGTGGTCATGACATTTCCCGCTCTGCAGCTGAAAGTATACATGTCCCTTGAATGCAATCTGTGGTCCAATTTTTGCTGGAACGTGGAAGTGTGCTCTAACATGGATGGAGGCTTAACTCCCCACCTCTCAGCTCTTGTTTTCTAAAGCTTGCTGTACAGTAGGGATGAGCTCAGGCATGTTTGGATCCTAGTCTGAACCCACCTGAGAGATCCCACCAGGAAGCTCTTTTTGTAGTAAGCCAAACATAAGTGGAGGGCCTGGGAATGCCTCGGCCTCTTATGATTGGCCTACTACAAAGCAAGCTTCATGGCAGGATTTCCTAGGTGGCTTCAGACTAGGATCCAAACACTCCTGAGCTCATTCCTACTGTACAGCAAGCTTTAGAAAGCAGGAGCTGAGGCGGGGAGTGAAGCCACCGTCCATTCTAGAGCACACTTCCATGTTTCAGCAAACATCAAGAAGTAATGGTTTCAGGAGACTAAAGGTTTCAGGGATTTTACTCAAAATCACTTCATGGTTACGAAACTAAACGGCAGTGTTTGCCCCATCTTGAATCTCAACAAATTTCTAAGGGTGCAGAAATTCTGTATGGAACCAGTGCGGTTGGTAGCGACATCTCTTCAGCAGGGAGATTTTATAGCATCAGTTGGTATCAAGGATGTTTATCTACATGTCCTGATTTTTCGACCGAACCAAAGATTTCTGATATTTGCAGTGCAAGAACGCCACTTCCAGTTTGTGGCTCTGCCATTCAGCCTGCCAACAGCTTGGATCCTAGTCGGAACCCACCTGTAAGATCCTGCCAGGAAGCTCTCTTTGTAGTAGGCCAAACATAAGTGGCCAGGCCAGGGAATACCTCGGCCACTTAAGTGTAGCCTACTACAATGTGAGCATCCTGGCAGGATCTCTCAGGTGGGTTTGGACTAGGATCCGAGCACTCCTGAGCACATCCCTACTGTGCAGCAAGCTTTACAAGGCAGGAGCTGAGAGGTGGGGAGTGGAGCCATCACCTATGTTAGAGCACACGTCCGCGTTTCAGCAAAAATTAGACCAGAGATTGCGTTCACTTGGCAGTTCCACCACCCAATGTGAACTCGCAACCACAAAATGGGTCCACCACATTGTGACTCGAGGATACAGACTGGAGTTTCAGAGCCTTCCTCCTATGCTTTCCAATGTTTCTTCACATCCGCGAAAAGAAAAGTTGCACTTTTGCAGCCTCTTGATCAGCTTCTACCTCAAGAAGTAATTGTTTCCCGGAAGACTAAGGCGCCATTCATATCTGAGCAATCCGAATCGTGAGTGGAATCACCGCGATTCAAAATAGCGGCAAATCGTGGGATGCCCTTGCGATCACCATTACTTTCAATGGCACCCCGAGCGCGGCGGGATTTTGCTGCGATTTCGGGCAACAATCGTGCCAAAATCGCGCTGCGATGAGGGTGCCATTGGAAGTGACGGGGATCACACGGGCATCCGGCGATTTGCCGCTATTTCGAATCGCGGTGATTCCCCGCACTATTCGGATTGCTCAGATGTGAACACAACCTGCTCACATAATTTGTGATAAAAAACAGCCATGGTCTGCTTGCATTGCATGGAGAAGCACAGAAACCTAGTGATGACATCACTGGGTACAACATAACGTACGTAGTGAAAACAGAAAGGTTTTAATTAAAAATGTCATTAGCATGTTGATTGGCGGGGGTGGTGGGACTGCAGCTTCGAGTTATTTAAAGCTGTACAAGCTGCTTTCGCACGCGCAGCCCATCAATCCTGTTTGATGTATCAATTCTGACCACAGCGCTCCACTCACCATATGACGACGCAGAGAAGACGAAGCCCTGGCGGCAGTTGATGCAGACATTTCCTAGGTTGTTGAGGAAGGGGTTGTTGGTGGAACATCTGTAACACATCGGCACCAGTTCCTGGGGAGAGGCCAGAACAGACAGTTACACATGAAATAAAATAGGCAATCTCTCATCTCCCTGACATCATGCTTCTTCCTTTGTATAAAAAAAACACATGATAGAAATGTTATAAACGGAGTTGCAGTTCAATGAGTAAAATAAGAATTGTATCCCCCACCAACCAACAATAATTCTGGTTTCCACAGACTGGGTACAGTAGGTGCTCATGTGGTACACAGATTAGTCCTGTCCATTTAAAAAGTTGCCCCTAATGACAACTCGTTATGTGTATAAAAGACACCTGCCCACAGAATCTTTCTTCCATCCAAACCTCCCCATCATGGGCAAGACCAAAGAGCTGTCAAAAGGACATCAGGGACAAGATTGTAGACCAACACAAGGCTGGAATGGGCTACAAGTCCATCAGCAAGAAGCTTGGTGAGAAGGAGGCAACTGTTGGAGCGATTATTCACAAATGAAAGAAATACAAAATAACCCTCAATCACCCTCAGTCTGGAGCTCCATGCAAGATTTCACCTCATGGGGTGAGGATAACCATGAGAAAAGTGAGGGATCAGCCCAGAACTACACTGGAGGAGCTTGCAAATTATCTCAAGGCAGTTGGGACCACAGTCACCAAACAAACCATTGGTAACACAATACACCGCCACGGATTGAAATCCTGCAGTGCTCGCAAGGTCCCCCTCCTCAAGAAGGCACATGTACAGGCCCATCTAAAGATTGCCAATAAACATCCAAATGATTCAGAGGAGGATTGGGAGAAAGTTCTGTGGTCAGATGAAACCAAAATTGAGGGGCCAATGGACAGGGCCATGTATTGTAAAATGTTGGATGAAAACCTTCCCTCAGCCAGAACACTGATGATGGGTCATGGATGGGTTGTCCAGCATGATAGTGACCCAAAACATACTGCTAAAGCAACAAAAGAGTGTCTCAAGAAGAAGCACATTAAGGTCATAGAGTGGCCTAGTCAGTCTTCAGACCTAATCCAATAGAAAATGTATGGAGGGAGCTGAAACTACGAGTTGCCAAGCGACAGCCAAGAAAACTTAAGAATTTAGAGAAGATCTGTAAAGAAGAGTGGACCAAAATCCCTCCTGAGATGTGTGCAAACCTGGTCACCAACTACGAGAAACGTCCTACCCTCCGTGCTTACCAACAAGGGTTTCTCCACCAAGTACGAAGTCATGTTTTGCTTGGGGATCAAAAACGTATTTTACTCACTGAACTGCAGTTCTATTTATAACATTTGTATTGTGTTTTTTTTCTGGATTTTTGGTTGATATTCTCTCTCTATCATTTAAAATACACCAATGATAAAAATGATAGACCCTTCATTTCTTTGTAAGTGGGCAAACTTATAAAATCTGCAGGGGATTAAATTATTTCCTCCACTGTATGTGCTCTTCTGCTGGAACTTGTGCACAAGTACGCACGGTAAATGCAAGTGCATTTTAGACTTGCCAAGATCTAGTTCTGGCCAACTGCATCGGTCACTGTAAAGATGCTGGGAGCTCAGCACACCGACTGCTAGTAGCGTCGTCAGGGGGTGGCTTTTGGGGCTATAGCCCAGAATCTAGAGCCCATAGTACCGAGTCCCTGCAGGGGTCCCCAAGGGGAGGGGAGCCTCTCTGGGGACCTTGATGCAAGGGGAGGCTCTCTGATGACCCTGATTTTAAGGGGGAGGCTCTCTGATGACCCTGATTTTAAGGGGGAGGCTCTCTGATGACTCTAATGTAAGGGGGGCTATCTGGGAACTATAATGTAGGGGGGCTCTCTGGGGACTCTGATGTAAGTGGGGGCTCTCTGGGGATACACACACACATGTATATTACTGTATATACATGTGTATGCCCGCCCAAGCATAGGACTCCCTTTACTATGCCGCTATGGGCTCTAGCCCCAGATCTTTTGTAGCCCTAGCAACGCCCCTGCCGACTGCCATATGCCAGTTGACAAGGACAATGCATTGGCATTACAAGTCTCAAGACCCAGCACTGCACTTTGCCCAGTCACTAACTGCCCTAGCCACTCCAGACATGATTGGAGATAAAGGGGCTTTACACATTTGCACAAGTATCATAACTTTCTTTACAATTAGGTTATGAACAAAAGCATAAATCACTAAAACCGCACATAAAAACACCTTACTGCTGTGGTCTACAGGAACTTTTACAAACTGTGGGGTTAATTTACTAAAACTGCAGGTTGCAAAATCTGGTGCAGTTGTGGATGGCAGCCAATCAGCTTCTAACCTCAGCTTGTTCAACTAAGCTTTGATAATAAGACCCCTTTCACACTGGGGCGCTTTGCAGGCGCTACAGCGCTAAAAACAGCGCCTGCAAAAAGCCGCTGCTGTCTCTGCAATGTGAAAGCCCCGAGGCCTTTCAAACTGGAGCGGTGCGCTGGCAGGATGCTAAAAAAAAAAAAGTCCAGCTAGCAGCATCTTTGGAGCGGTGTATACACCGCTCCTAAACTGCTCCTGCCCATTAAAATCAATGGGGCAGCGTGGCTATACCACCGGTGGTTTTAACCCTTTCGCGGCTGGTTTTTAACCCTTTCTTAGCCGCTAGTGGGGGGGGGGGGTGTTAAAAGTGCCCCTGCTAGCAGCAGAATAGCGCCGCGAAATTGACGGTAAAGTGCCGCAAAAAATAGTGACGCTTTACCGCCAATGCACCCACCGCCCCAGTGTTAAAGGGGCCTAAAGCCTGGAAGCCGACTGGTTTCTATGCAGAACTGCACCAGTTTTAGTAAGGCCCCATTCACATTTGTGTGACTTGGGACTGCAAAGTTGCATGACAAGTCGTACCCCATGATTTCCAATGAGTACCATTCATATCTGTGCGACTTCAAGTTGCACCGACTTCAAAAGTAGTCCCTGCACTACTTTGGTCTGACTGTGATGCGAGTTGTCCATAGACTTTAAGTTTACACGGGCATTCCCTGAAATCGTGGCAGTGTGAAAGGGGCCTAAATCAACCCCAGTGTGTTTAATAATAGTAGAGGAGCTCCTATTGATTTATTGCAGTCAGAACAATTTTAATGAAACAACTTTATCTTTAATAATATATATTGTCATGCGAATGCACATTGATTAATTTGCTCGCTGTTGCGATCCCGTCCTCAGCCGCCCCACACGTAGTTTTCCATACTTCTCTACACCGTGATCCCGGCTGCAGATATTACAGAACATGAATTTCCATATGAATCAAAAACTTGTCAGCAGCCTGGAGTAGCCCCAGTCCTGTCCATGTAACATGACTACAAGACATGGCAGGTCCGCCAATATTCCCCAGCTCTTTATTAGCGCAGAGATCTGCGATTCTCTGGCAGCTGGGAACACTTAGCGGAGCCAGATGTGAGACTTCTGAGAGGTTAACCTCTTCCCTGCTGAAGCCTAATTAGATAATGATTTATTTCGGCCGCCCTCCAGATTTCCAGCAGTTTATTTTCCTAACCGAGGTCCAGACGACAGTGTTTACCTTGGTGTTAAACAAGACTTTCATCGGAATAGAGCCTGGAAGTGTGCAAATCCGTTTACCGTGAATTACCTTCTCTTTGATTTTTTATTAAAAAAGGTACACGCCTGCCACACATGGACATTGTGCATTTAAAGAGGCCCTGTCACCACGACAGTTCAGGGGAAAAAAAGTGACAGGGTCTCTTTAAAACCCCATTCTCCACCCCGGAATTACTCACCTTCACAGCGCTTTCCACAGCTATCGCAAATTACCCGGCGCTTTTCGGCAGTGGTCTCCAAACTGCGGCCCTTTGGTTGCCTTTATCCGGCCCTTTTCCTTCCACTGATGCAAGACGTTATTCCTTCCACGGATACCAACAGTGGGGCAATATTCCTACTACTGACATCAACAATGGGGCATTATTTCTCCCATTGACACCCACAATGGAACACTATACCCCAAACTGACACTAACAATGGGGCACTAATCCTTACATTAACACCAGTGATGTGGCACTATTCCTCCCACTGACACCAATGATGGGGCACTATTCCTCCCACTGACACCAATGATGGGGCACTATTCCTCCCACTGACACCAATTAAGGGGCACTATTCCTCCCACTGACACCAATGATGGGGCACTATTCCCCCCACTGATGGGGCACTATTCCTCCCACTGACACCAATGAAGGGGCACTATTCCTCCCACTGGCACCAATGAAGGGGCACTATTCCTCCCACTGGCACCAATGAAGGGGCACTATTCCTCCCACTGGCACCAATGAAGGGGCACTATTCCTCCCACTGGCACCAATGAAGGGGCACTATTCCTCCCACTGGCACCAATGATGGGGCACTATTCATCTCACTGAAACCAATATGGGGCACTATTCCTCCCACTGACACCAATGATGGGGCACTACTAGCCGCTGAGGGTGTAGGCAGGGAAGGAGCTCGTCCCAGCGATATCAATAAGAAAAGGAAATTCTTAAAAAGCCGCACATCACAAACAAAATCTCTGTGTGTGTAAAGAGTGAGAGCAGCCTCAGCCTTGGCTCAGCCCTGCCCACACAGTTTAAACATGTGGAATTACTGGGCGGGGCGAAGCGCGCTGGGCTGTGCGGCATGGACGGAGCCTGGACTGAGGCTGCTCTCACTCTTTTACACACAGGGGTTTGTGATGAGCGGCTTTTGGGACTTTCTTCTTCTCAGTGGGTGACAGCATGCAATCCTTAAAAACTGCTTAGCCTTATTTTTTGGCTTTTAATTGTTGAGCAGATCAAGACTGGAATGCTTAAAGCTGATATTGTCCAAATATAAAAGTCCTGTGTATTCGTCCTTCAAATCTCTTTATGCATTTCTTCCAGATCTGTGCAGTAATCCAGTGTGAGACTTCCTGTAATAAAGACCGCTCACTGCTGCTCTCTCTCCTTGTGCAGGGAGACTGGTCTGGTCACCGCCCCATCCTATAGTTTTCTGCAGGAAGCCTGTAGTGGGCGGGACCTGCTGGGCCCCTCCCACAGCTCTGTTTTCTCTCTCCTTGAGCACGGTGACTGGTCTGGTCTCTGCCCCCCTCCTGTAGTTTTCTGCAGGGGGCCTGTAGCGCAGCGGACTGAAACTGGCGGCCCTCCGGCTGTTGCTGGAGGGCCGCCCATGAGGCATTGTAAGGCTGACAGTTACAAGCATGACTCCCACAGGCAGAGGCATGATGGGACTTGTCGTTTCGCAACAGCTGGAGGACTGCCATTTTGAGACCTCCTGCATGTAGCGAGTGGGACCTGCTGGGCCCCTCCCACAGCTCAGCTTCTGCAGAGTGACTGGTCTGGTCTCTGCCCCCGCTTCTGTAGTTGTCTGCAGGCAGCCTGTAGTGGGCGGGACCCGGCGAGCCCCTTCCATAGCCCTGCTCTCTCTCTCTCCTTGTGCAGGGTGACTGGTCTCGTCACCGCCCCCTCCTATAGTTTTCGGCAGGGTTCCTGTAGTGGGCAGGACCTTCTGGGCCCCTCCTACAGCTCTGCTTACTCTCTCCTTGTGCAGGGTGACTGGTCTGGTCTCCGCCCCCTTCTGTAGTTGTCTGCAGGCAGCCTGTAGTGGGCGGGACCCTTTGGGCCCCTTCCATAACCCTTCTCTCTCTCTTCTTGTGCAGGGTGACTGGTCTGGTCTCCGCCCCCTTCTGTAGCTGTCTGCAGGCAGCCTGTAGTGGGCGGGACCCTTCGGGCCCCTTCCATAGCCCTTCTCTCTCTCTTTTTGTGCAGGGTGACTGGTCTGGTCTCCGCCCCCTTCTGTAGTTGTCTGCAGGCAGCCTGTAGTGGGCGGGACCCTTCGGGCCCCTTCCATAGCCCTTCTCTCTCTTTTCGTGCAGGGTGACTGGTCTGGTCTCCGCCCCCTTCTGTAGCTGTCTGCAGGAAGCCTGTAGTGGGCGGGACCCTTCGGGCCCCTTCCATAGCCCTCCTCTCTCTCTCTCTTCTTGTGCAGGGTGACTGGTCATGCCTCTGCCCCCTCCCGTAGTTTTCTGTAGGCAGCTTATAGTGTGTGGGGTCTGCTGGTTTCTCCCCACAGCTCTGTACAGCACAGTGACAAGGCCAATGCTACATTCACAGGATAATAACTGGGTTTGCAAAAGCATTTTGTGCGCACGAAGTGGATTTATATCCTTTCAGACTATTGAAGAATATATTTAAAATAAAAAGTTTTTGTGCCCAGAGTTCAGCTTTAAAAGGTTCAGGTACAAAGCCCCATCAGCCCCGCCACTAATGAACATTATACTTACAAAGTGCAACAAACATTTGTGGGCCTCTGAAATGCCATTAAAACATCTATAGCAACCCGTATATTTTTATTATGCCTTTCCCAATTTATTAGGCAATTTTCTGAGCATGCTTGGGTTTTATAGCATTGGGAAAACTGCCAGAAGTGCGGAGATTCTACGGCTGCAAAAGGAAGAGGAATTGTTACTAAAATGCTTCCAATAATTCTTGTAACTTCCCTAATAAAAACTGGAAACATAAGATGTGCCCCAATCATTTAAACTCGTATTAAACCTTCACTGTGTAAAGCATTTTCTCCATCAGCTCTATATTATTTTTAACAATTTCCAGGACATTAAGCAGCATTTTGCCCTAAAGACTTACATTTGCCCACCAGAAACGTGTGTAGCCAGTTCTATTATTGCAACGCTTCCACAAAGGTCCAGATCAGGGGAATGCTACTGCTGGGTCAGACCTATACCAACCAGCCGAAGCTTTATGATCACTGACAGGCGAAGTGAATAATATTGATCATTTCTGACAGCGTGCGTAGAGCAGAGCGGAGAGCAGGAGACAGTACAGTATTGGACAGAGCGCGGGAGCTGCCAGAGTTAATTTTTCATATTGACAAGTTGGTGACTGGTTGCTAGGGCCACCCCACGTCCTAGCAACCAATCGCTTGCTGGTTAACTTGAAAAGGTTAACGGAGGCAGCTCCCACCCTCCAGTACTGTGCTGTCTCCTGCTCTGTGAAGATGAGAGTCATGGAAACAGCGGAGATGACGGATCAATCAATCGATCAGGGATCTGTTTGCAATCTACCTGTTGGCTGCACAAGGCCGACAGGCCATCGATCGCCGACTTACAGCCCGTTCACACCTGAACGTTTTGTAGCCCTACGCCTGAAGCTACAAAATGCTGGGAGGAGAAAAAATCCATTATTCTCAATGGAGATGGTTCACATCTCCACTCCATGTCGCCTGAAGCCCTACGCCTGAAGCTCAAACAAGTTCCGGACCCTTTTTTGTCGTGCGAATTGGGCTGATTTGGGCGTTTTCATTCCTATAGAAACTAATGGAAACGCTCGATTCGAGCGTTTAGCGTGACAACGAGCGTTTCTACGGGCGTTTTGACGCTGTATCTGCTCAAGAAAAAATAAGCAGATGAAAAATATTTTTCCTATTGGCTGAAAAAAAAACGCCGAAGTTAAAAAACGCTCGTTGTCGCGCGTTGTAGTGTGTCAAAACGCTCGTTGGCGCGCATTGTAGTGTGACAAAACGCTCGTTGTCGCGCGACAAAACGCCGGTAAAAACGTTCAAACACGCTACGCTCAGGTGTGAATGCAGCCTTAAAGGATCTGCTACTGACCGCTTGGTGCCAGATACAACAGCATACCTTCAGAGGTCTAGTGGAGTCCATGACTTCATAGGTCAGGGCTGTTTTGGTGGCAAAAAGGGTACCCACTCAATATTAGGTGGGTTGTCAAAAAACTATGGCTGACCAGTGTACATCTCCCATTATTCTTTGCTCCCAGTTCATAATGTGCACGCGGGCCCACTTAAATAGCATCAGGTGACCTCCAGCATCAGGACTATATGTCCCATGATTCTTCCTGCCCAGCTCATAATGCACATACATGCCCAATGTAATGGAGTTTTCAGCTAGTTCCTCCTCCCAAACCTTTGTAGTCCCAGCCAGATGTATGCAAATCAGGATGGCTCCGGAGAGAAGCTGTCTGTAAGCGTAGCCACCATATAGGTGGAAACACCAAAAAAAGGCATAGATTTTTTTGCTGTAATGTAAACACAGACTGCAGAGACAAAGGGGACAAGCAATAATAGTATATATATATATATATATATATATATATATATATATATATATATATATATATATATATATATATATATATATATATATATATATATATATATATACACATACACACACACAAACATACAAAAATTATATATATATATATATATATATATATATATATATATATATATATATAAATATATATATTTTTTGTATGTGTGTGCATATATATATATATATATATATATATATATATATATATATATATATATACACACACACACACACACACACACACACACAGTATATTTATATATTTTTTTATTACGGTTTATTAACACTTTTATAAAATCACCTAAATCTCAATGGGTACATTTGCTTGTATTCTGCCAGTACTGCTAGCAAAGCAGCCTGTCTGCGCTGGATTACGTATCTGCTCCAGCTCTTCTGGGTAGATTAGTTACAGCAGAAGCCGATCAGCAGGTGCCGGCCAAAGTCTGGCCGCCGGCACCCACTGGTCGGCTCCATCATTCAGGGAAGGGAGCTCTGTGTTGTAAAACAACACAGAGCTACAAATACTGACAGGCGATCTTGCCGTTTTCTATTCCCTGCAAAGCAGGGAAAAAACAAAAACAGCAAGACCGTTTAGTAAAAGCATCACATAACACACACAGTAAACATTGTTAGGCACAATTTTAACCCCTTAATCGTCCCCAAATATTAACCCCTTCCCAGCCAGTGTCTTTAGTACAGCAACAGTGTATAGTATTAGCACTGATCACTGTATTAGTGTCACGATTATTGTTAGTGTCAGTAGGTGTAACCACCCCCCCCAGCCTGCCCGCCACACTATCACAGTCCCACTATAAGTTACTAGTATAAAAAAAAAAAAAAAAATTACAGTATCTATGCCAGATACTTCATATTTTTTACCAGACATGTAGTAAAATACATTTTGGCATAAATCCTTAAACAAATTTGATTTACCTTGTTTTTTTTTTTTATTGAATATGATTTATAGCAGAAAATAAAAAAGTTTATTTTTTTTGTTGTTTATATTATTTAATAAAATAAAAAAAAAAAGTGGTGATCAAATAGCACCAAAAGAAAGCTCTATTTGCGTGAAAAAAAAAAAAAAAAGGATGAAAAAAAAGGTAATTGGCGTACAGTGTTGCATGACCGTGCAATTGCCAGTTAAAGTAGTGGAGTGCCGAATAGCAAAAAACGGCCTGGTCATGAAGGGGGGTAATAGAAGAAATATTCATATTACGCTCTAATTAAAAAAACAAAACAAAAAAAACCACAAGATTGGCAGCACTTACCTCGCTGTCATGGAACGGCTTGGACCGGATGGTGATAATGCCCAGTTCAATCGCCTCCTGGAATTTGCTGGGAATTCGGAGGCCTTGAAGCCTTTCGTACACGTGCCTAGCAAGCTTGTATGCTCCAAGGGCCTTGCTCTGCTTTGCCAGTGTGTACAGGGTGTTTCTGGGGTGGCGTGTGTCAAGGAAGTAGAACGATTTTGCCAAACGATAACAAATGATCGCCATTTCAGCCAGTTTTATAATCAATAAAAATATAGATAACGTGCGCTTCTATGCAGCCAATATAAGTAACTGAACCTATCCTTATATTAAAGGAGACCTAAACAGTGGAAGCTGTGCCCAGAAGAGTGCAAAGGACTAGTCACCAGTATCATCTGTGGTCTCCTGCAGCTGATCTTTTCCCCAATACTGACTTACCCCGTCTTGTTCTACACCATGTTTCTGGGAAGGGGAGGCCATTTTTGTAGTAGAAGGACTTTGCTCCCTCATGTCAGTCCTGCTCCTGCAGTGGTGATCTAAGGGGGGAATTATATTCAAGAAGAAGCAGGAGAGATGATGGAAGCAGAAGTCCAAAGAAAGAATGAATCAAAAAGAGGAAGGTCCTTGCTTTGCAGGTCCTCAGGTACAGCTTCTCCTCCAGCAAGTAGGACACTGATAAGCACAGTGATAAAATCACCAAAACAGTGGGACTAGCAGCAGGACGCAGCAGTGCCGCCTCAGATGATCTCACACTGCAGATATACTTTATGAGGTTATTTTTCAGGAGGAAACTAGATTTTCCAGGGTACTGCTTAGATACAATTACCCTTTGTAGAGGATCCCTATGAGATAAGTAGTTGTCCAGGACAGTTCACAAGTAATAGTTTACACAGTTAATAGTTTGCCTAAAGTTCAGCTGTAAAAGAGAATCATGTGAAAACCAACTTGCTATTTTCCCTAGTGATGTACCCAGAGCAACTAATAAAGGGGTAGAACCAGTCCTTCTGTACCGGGCCCCGGCAGCAAGGGAATCAGAGCTTTGCAAGAGAGGGGGTAATCAGTGCAGCAGGAGGGCAAATATAGGAACTAATCACCTGTGTGTCTCCCTGCAGCAGTTTAAAGTTGGCTTCTTATCCTCCTCCTCCTGCCTATATTCAGCTTCTGCAGGGAGGAGACACACAGGGGATTGGTTGCTGTAATTTTCACCTCCCTCCTGCTGCACTGATCATCCTCTCCGAGTATCAGCCTCTAACCAGCCCCTCCACCCACAGCGCTGCAGGCTTTTCCCCTCTCCTCTCCTGCCAGCTTCTGCTCCTGCTTTCAGGATGGAGTGCGGGAAAGGGGCCTTCCTTTTGTGAATAAACTCAGTGAGTGGTCGATGCTGATCACTCACTGTGTTTATTCATAACTGAGACATAGAACAAACGAAGAAGGGGCGCCAGGTCAGTGCGAGTTGTTTTTACTCACACGGTGCCCATTTTCGTTTGTTCTTTGTCTCCGAGGGAATCCCAAAACACTTTAGCAGCTGCCGGCTTGTATGTCTCCCGTGTCATCATCTGCTGAATCTTCTGTTTGGCCCCTGCTTGCTTATCCCAGACTTAGAGATATATATATATATATATATATATATATATATATATATATATATATATATATATATATATATATATATATATCTCTATCATATTATATATATATAAAATTTTGAATTTTTTTTTACTGTCATCAGTGTAACTATATATGCAATTAATTTGATGTCAGTGAGCGCTGATTCCCCTTCGTTTAGTTGGTGTTTTGTTTGCATAACTAAGGCATGCTTAGTTCATGAATGAGCAGTAGCCTCTGTACAGAGCCCTTTCTGTTCATTCAAAGTCCAGTGCAGCTGAGGCTGTAGAGAAGGGGATGGAGGAATCTATGCCCTTAGTCCTTTTCTCAGTCTCAAAGGGAAGACATCAGGGGTCTGTTTAGCCCATGATATTTTTTTTTATCAAAGCCCCCAACAGCATTATAAAATAAAATTTAAAAAATTGTAAACAATAAATTAAAAAAATGTAAAAAAACAAAAACAAAAAGAAAAAACCCAATAAAGCCTGGTACACACCGAGTTGTTTTTTTTTTTTGTTCAACCCAGCGGGTTAAACAAAAATAAAACCAAAAAACCTGAAAGCTCCAGTTGGAGCCGCAGTACTAAATATGTGAAGTTAGCACAGCCATCTCCCCTCCTGAGCTGTTGTGTTCTGACGGGGGGGGGGGGGGGGGGGGCAACCCCACTGCCAGAACTCTGCGATCAGCGCTCTCCACCATTGGCTGACATCGCTGATCAGGAGTGGGTCGGCTGCTTGCTCGCCAGCACCCTCGTCCGACAGAAGCCAGCTACAGGGTGGCATACACACACGTCGAACGCCGGCCATTTATTTTTTTAACCAGCCGACGTCTCCCGACAAAAAAGAAAAAAAATTAAAGGGCCCATTCACATGGGTTCTCTTTCCCACAAAGTGTCAATGAGTGGTTCGTTTGTGCAGCTGGAGCCACCTGTTACTCTGTGAGGATGCAGTGTTTGTATGAACACAACCGTAAGTCCTAATTGGACAGGTGTGCAGGTGCGTGGCCCAGAATGCACCCCATCTATGTTCGGGGGCCATACACCTGCAACTGCACGCCTGTCAAATTAGGACCCATAGAATAACACAACCTGACTACACACAGCTCCAGCCACAGATAGAAATCACGGGGCCCCCGTACAACCTAAAAGCAGCCCTGGATGTACCTGCTGGTAAAAGATTCCTCATGGGAATCACAAAGTTTTACCAAACATAATGTGAAGGTGGAGACTCCAATAGTCTTTCCCTACTCTGGTCTCTTTAAAGGGTTGGTTCATCTTTTAACAAAACATGAAAAAAGGTGAACAAACAACACCGTCCCACACCCCCAGTCTCTGCTGCACTTACCTCCATTGACGATTATATTTTACTGCCTATGCTAGCTGATGTGGCAGTCTTGGCATCTGAAAGCTGCGCTCCTCTGCATCCCTTCTTTATTTCGAGATGGCAACCGGGAACAAAGAGGGCTCAAAGAGATTCTCACTGACCAGCGCAGTCACATGCCAATGCCCACTCACCACTGCAAGCAGCCTCCGGGGCAGTGTACTACATTTTTCAAATGCCCAGATTGTTACACCGGTTGGCATGGGTGGCAGAAGATAATCAGCGAAGGAGATAAGTGCAGAAGGGATTGGGTAGGGTGTAACGAGTTAGCTCACCCTTTCATTTTTTGTGAATAGATGAACTAACCCTTTAATGCCATTAATGTTCCTGTGACCTTTTGTCTTACCACCAGCCTGTAATGGACAACAGAAAAAAGAATACACTTTAGAAATGCCCAGGGGAGTCTGCTTGGTCAAACTGTGCAACAAGAAGCGGGAGATGTTGAAGAGAGTTTCCGGCAAGTGTGAGCTGAACGGTTCATCCTGAAATTCAAAAACAATTACAGAATTTAAACAAAGGGTTAATATGTGCCATATGATTATTATTTTTTTCCTCTTGATCTCCAGCAAAACCTATTATGTATATACAGTTCGATATTCCCAGTTTGAACATTGAATAAGAAAAGCCACAATTTTCAGTGGAGCAGCAAAAGGAAGAAATTTCATAAAGTAAAAAAAATTTACTCATTTGTTTTTTTCACCCGATATTTCCACTGACAACCTCAATGAACTGTTTAATTGGACAACTACTATATGTGGCACATCAGGTTTAATGTTGATAAATGTAAAGATCTGCACTTGGGGCTATAACCATGCATGCAGCGTACATTCTAGGTGGAGAACAGCTAAGGGAGGCAATGGTGGAGAAGGAGCTGGGTGTTCTGGTAGATCATAGCCTTCAGAATAGCATGCAATGCCAAGCTGAAACTTCTATAGCAAGAAAAATACGGAGGAACTCAGCTATGAGGAAAGATTAGAGGAACTGAATTGACTGTATTCTCTCTTGAGAAGAGGAGATTAAAGGGGGGGGGGGGGATATGATCTCCAAGTATAAATACATAAGGGGGGATATGGTTTCCTTGTATCATACATAAGGGGGGATATGATCATCATGTATAAATACATAAGGGGGATATGATCACCATGTATAAATACATAAGGGGGATATGATCACCATGCATAAATACATAAGGGGGATATGATCACCATGCATAAATACATAAGGGGGATATGATCACCATGTATAAATACATAAGGGGGGATATGATCACCATGCATAAACACACAAGAGGGGATATGATCACCATGCATAAACACACAAGGGGGGATATGATCACCATGCATAAATACACAAGGGGGGATATGATCACCATGTATAAATACATAAGGGGGGATATGATCACCATGTATAAATACATACGGGGGGATATGATCACCATGTATAAATACATAAGGGGGGATATGATCACCATGTATAAATACATAAGGGGGGGATATGATCACCATGTATAAATACATAAGGGGGGGGATATGATCACCATGTATAAACACATAAGGGGGATATGATCACCATGTATAAACACATAAGGGGGGATATGATCACCATGTATAAACACATAAGGGGGGATATGATCTCCATGTATAAATACATAAAGGGGGATATGATCACCATGTATATATACATAAGGGGGGATATGATCTCCATGTATAAATACATAAAGGGGGATATGATCACCATGTATAAATACATAAGGGGGGGATATGCTCTCCATATATAAATAAAGGGAGATATGATCACCATGTATAAATACATAAGGGGGTGATATGATCACCATGTATAAATACATAAGGGGGATATGATCTCCATGTATAAATACACAAGGGGGGGGATATGCTCTCCATATATAAATAAAGGGAGATATGATCACCATGTATAAATACATAAGGGGGATATGATCTCCATGTATAAATACATAAGGGGGGGATATGATCACCATGTATAAAATACATAAGAGAGGATATGATCTCCATGTATAAATACTTAAGAGGGTATATGATCTCCATGTACTTTCAGGTCATTACAGAGGGGGGCACTTTTTACACCGGGGGGGGGGGGGGGGGGATAGATTTAACCTCCAAATACGGAAGGGATTCTTCACAGTAAGAGCAAAAATGTGGAATAGACTCCCCCAAGAGCTAGTTCTGGCCAGCTCATTAGATCATTTAAAAAAAAAAGCTGGATGCATTCCTCAATACACAAAATATAACTGGAAACGAACATTTATACACCAGGGGTAGTTGATCCGGGGAATATCCGATTGCCTCCTGGAGGATCAGGAAGGACTTTTTTTTCCCCCAATGGAGCAAACTCGATCATGCTTTATTGTTTTTTTTTCTTCCTCTGGGTGAACTGTGTGGGTATAGGATTGTGTATATTGAGGTTTTCTATTTATTTTTTCTATTGATTGAACTGAATAGACTTTATTTTTTCAACAATGTGTTTTGGCATCTTACCATTTTAATCTTTAAAAACAACACTGAAAAACATAGAAACTTCTGATGTATAATAAAGGGCAGAACGTGGAAATGAGGGATTTGGGGGGCTTTGGGTCAGTCACAGGTCCCCTTTGTTTTTTCATAGTCAGATACTCAACTGTATATCTCTGTATGGAGTGGTAGACATGATAGAGCTCGGCCAGATGCTGGAAATAGTGAAACTTCTGTAACATGGCTTCCTGCTTCTCCTCTTCATCTGCAGGAAGAAGTGAACGATGAATCATTAACACAACATGCAGCTTCCTATATAGCCTGCAGATTTTGGATTCAGTGTGATAAGTGACATTACAAAGCCTCTGATCACAAATAGAAAAAAAAAGATTTTGTGCAAAGCTTGTGCTCTACAATTTCTTGTTAATTGCAACTAAGGGGACTATTTACAAAGTGGTGAAGTTGACTTTCACCAAACGTTCTCTGGTGGAGAATCAATCGCTGTCATTCAAAAAACACATGGACCTGCAAGGCTCACCTGCAGAGAATGTTTGCTGAATGTCAGATTCACTGCTTTATAAATATGTCCCTATGAGTAGATTTAGATGCGTGTTTAAATCTACCTCTCCTCTGAACGAGATCCGTGTTCAGATTGCTTTTCAGGAGGAGATTAACAGCTGCCTCCTTAACCCCATTTTTCCCAATAAATGTGCCACAAACATGTGCTTTGCGTGAGGCGTTTACAGCACTTCCCCCTCATGATCAATGGGCTTGCCGCCCACCGATTGCTACGTTGGGTCCTTTTTCGTGCGGGTGCGAAGTGAAGCATTGCGACTACGGAATGTAAATACACCCCCCCCCATCTGATGCCTATTGCATAATATCGAATAATGCCCCCTGTCGGATAATGCCGAGTCTGCGCATGCACAGGGCACAACTCCACCCCAGCTGATATGTTGATCAGCTGGCGTGACGTCAACACAGCGCACGAGCAGAGTGTCAGAGGCGTTATCCGATGCTCTGCAAATCACCAAGGGAGAACGTAATGGTCAGATTCGGCCTCGCTGTCGCGGGGCGGATCTTGGGTGTGCTGAAGGGCGTGTTGCAGGGCAGGTTTTGGGCGTTAAACACACAAAACCTGCCGTTCGCAGATCATGGCGATATGCCGCTCGTGTCGGCTCCCATGCGCATGCGCAGGAGTGACACCATCACGGCTCCGGCGAATCACAGCGCCGGAGCAGCGAGACCCGGAAGTCACTCCGGGATACATGGCAGCGGTGAAGATAAAGGAGGAGGACCGCTTCGGGGGCTTCGTTCTCAGGTAAGTTATTCATAATGAGCTAGTATGCTATGCAGTCTAGCCACACACGGACACACAGAAAGTCTGGCGTTTGCTAGCACGATGACGTACAGCGCGTACGACGGGACTAGAAAAAGGAAGTTCAATAGCCAGTAGCCAATAGCTTCCTTTTCGTACTTGCTTCTGAGCATGCGTCATTCTTAGTCCGCCGGACTAGCATACTGACGAACGTATTTTTCCGCTGAAACCCAAGTTTACTCTGAGAAAGTCCTGCTGAAGCCCACACACGATCGAATTGTCCGGTGAAATGCGTTTTGCCGGACTAAGTACGCCGGACAATTTGATCGTGTGTACGCGGCATTAAAGGAACCTATTTATAAAATAAAAGATTAACCTTTACAACCCCTTTAAATCCAATTGAGATGCTGTATCATGACCTCACACAGGCCGTTCATGCTGGAAAACCCTCCAATGTGGCTGAATTAAAACAATTCTGCAAAGAGGAGTGGGCCAAAATTGCTCCACAGCGATGTGAAAAACTCATTGCCAGTTATCGCAAACGCTTGATTGCAGTTGTTGCCGCCAAGGGTGGCACAACCAGTTATTAGGATTAGGGGGTAATTACTTTTTCACATAAAGCCAGGCTGATTTGGACAAGGCTGGATTAACGTAGGGGCTATTGGAGCTGCAGCTCCAGGCCCCTACCTTAATATAGGCCCAGCCACCCAAAAAGAACACACTGCTTATGAAAAGCAATGGGCCCTGCATTCCGCATGCACCGCCTGTGCAGGGTGGTGGGATTGATAATGGGCGCCACATGAGCAGTCCCAATGGAAGCCTGGTGCACGCCAATGCAGGGCTCTTGCAGAAATCTGGGGCTTCCATAGTGTTAGGCCTGCTCGGCTGCACGCTTTAAGCTCAGAGTGCACGCCAATGCAATGCCCTTACGGCAACCTGGCAAATCAAATGCCAGGCTTGCCTTGTTTGCATGTGCCCTTTAGAGTTTGGGCTCATATCAACACAGGCTCTTAGAAACACAGAAGGGTGCCCCCTAAAAAAGGCCCTGCAAAATCCTCAGCACCAAGCGCATGATGCTCCTAATCCGCCACTGGGTTTGGACAGATTTTTTTGCCTTAATAAATTAAACCATCATTTAAAAACTGCAATTTGTATTTATTCGGGTTATCTTTGTGTAATAATAAAATTTGTTTAAGGCTCTGAGTCATTTAAGTGTGACAAATATGCAAAAAAATAAAAAAAAAAATAAGAAAGGGGGCAAATACTTTTTCACACAACTGTATGTATTTATTATATGTATTCAGCTGTTTGCCTGGAGTTCAGGTTTAAATTATTGCAATGCATTTGCATGTTTTTTTCTAAGTTTGTAAAAACAAGTTACTAAGCTTGTAGCCAAACTATTTTCAATTTTCTATAGCATGGACAAGGACTAGAACCCCCGTCGTGTTTCTGTTGCTGTCTGCGTCCCAGATTTTCCCCTACTTCCTGTGTGGTCACCAGAACAGCACTGCACTCCTATACATTTTATTGATAACACCATACTAGTCACTTAAAGTGGAGGGCCACCCTGAAAAAAGAAAATACATAAAAAAAAAAAATGAAAAAAAATGTTTTTTTTTTTACTTACCAGAAATGCCTGTTGCTAGGCACATCATCCTAATCTGCCTCTTCCTCCTCCGCGGAGATCTTCTTTCTTCTCTCCTCCGTGCAGCGTCTTCTGGGTAATGGGTCGCGCTGTGTTCTGGGAACTGTGTGTCCCAGAACACAGCGCGTCCCATTCACAAAGCGCTGCGCGACTCGCGCATGCGCAGTAGGAAACGGGCAGTGAAGCCGCAAGGCTCCACTGCCTGTTTCCCTTACCCAAAATGGAGGCGCCGGGACCCGAGACTGAGGGACGGGTCAGCCTCGGGCAGCTGACATCGCGGGCGCCCTGGACAGGTAAATGTGCTTATTAAAAGTCAGCAGCTACAGTGTTTGCAGCTGCTGACTTTAAAAAAAAATTTTTTTCAAAACCGGCCCTCCTCTTTAAAGGACCGGGCCTATTTTTTAGATGTGTTTACAAGTTAAAAAAAACATTTTTTATTTTTGCCAGAAAATTACTTAGAACCCCCAAACATTATACATTGTTTTTCTAACACCCTAGAGAATAAAATGGCGGTTGTTGTAATACTTTGTCGCACCGCATTTGCGCAGCACTCTTACTTTTTTTTTTTTTTAATACACTTTTTTTAATTAAAAAATAAGACAACAGTAAAGTTAGCCCAATTATTTTTAAAATTATGAAAGATAAATGTTACATTGAGCAAATTGATACCCAACATGTCACGCTTCAAAATTGCGCCGCTCGTGGAATGGCGACAAACTTTTACCCTTAAAAAGACTCCATAGGCTACGTTTAAAAAAAATTCTACAGGTTGCTTGTTTTCAGTTACAGGTCTAAGGGCTAGAATTATTGCTCTCACTCTACCGATCGCGGCGATACCGCACATGTGTGGTTTGCATCATATGCGGGAGCGCTACTCATGTATGCGTTCGCTTCCGCATGCGAGCTCGGCGGGATGAGGCGCGTTTAAAAAATATATATTTTTTTCTTATTTATTTTACCTTTTATTTTTTCAGTTTAAAAAAAAAATAATAATTGTGTCACTTTTATTCCCATTACAAGGAATGTAATCATCCCTTGTAATAGAAAGAAAGTATGACAGGACAGGATATCTGGGGTCAAAAAGTCCTCAGATCTCTTATTTACACTAAAATCCATTAAAATAAATAAATAAATAAATATTTTGTCTTTAAAAAAAAAAACGTCCCTTTAAGAGCTATGGGTGGAAGTGACATTTTGACGTCGCTTCCGCCCTGCAATGATATGGAGACGGGTGAGGGACATCTTCCGATCACTCGTCTCCATGTCACACAAGGGACAGCATCTGTAAGCATCTGTAAGCGGCGGAAGGCACCAGAGCGTGGCAGGAGGGGGGTGCCCTCTTCCCCCGCCGCTAAAAGTGATCTTGTGGCGAATCCGCCGCAGAGACCACTTTTATCTTGAAGCGGACTGCCCGCTGAAGAAGAGGATACCGGGGTTATGGCAGCTGGCTGCTGCCATAATAACGATATTCCTCTTCAAAATACCGACGTACAACGACAGTGGGCGGTCCAGAAGTGGTTAAAGCGGGAGTCCACCGGGACTCCACGTTTTTTTTTTTTTTTTTAAAAGCCAGCAGCTACAAATACTGCAGCTGCTGACTTTTAAAATAGTGACACTTACCTGTCCAGCGCGCCCGCGATGTTGGCACCCGAAGCCGATCTCTAGATCGTCTGTAAGGTGCTGCCGCCGCCATCTTGGGTATGGGAATCAGGAAATGGAGCCTTTTGGCTTCATTTCCCGGTTCCCTGCTGCGCAATAAGGACGGTCCCCGCTGCCTCTGGGATCTGTGTGTTTCCCAGCAGGCAGCGGGGCACTTGCGGAAAGGGGCGTAATCTACGCCCCTTTCCGCAGAGAGCTATCCCGGAAGTGGGTGCAGAATACCTGTACTGTACAGGTATCTGCACCCCCTCCCCCCTGAAAGGTGCCAATTGTGGCGCCGGAGGGGGGGAGGGTTCCGATGAGCGGAGGTCCACTTTAGGGTGGACCTCCGCTTTAAGGTAAGTTTTTACATAATGTGCTAGTAAGTGATGCATACTAGCACATCATGCCTTTACCTTGCAGATTTACCAAAATAAATAAATAAACAAAAAAATAAAAAAAAAGCATGGCGGTTTACTACCACCTTTAAAGCGGGAGTTCCCGCCGGTTTTTTTTTTTTTTTTTAAAGCCAGCAGCTACAAATACTGCAGCTGCTGACTTTTAAAATAAGGACACTTACCCGCCCAGCGCGCCCGCGATGTCGGCACCCGAAGCCGATCTCTCGATCGTCTCTCGGGTGCTGCCGCCGCCATCTTGGCTATGGGAATCAGGAAGTGGAGCCTTGCGGCTTCATTTCCCGGTTCCCTACTGCGCATGCGCGAGTCGCGCTGCGCAATAAGGATGGTCCCCGCTGTCTCTGGGATCCGTGTGTTTCCCAGCAGGCAGCGGGGGACCTGCAGAAAGGGGCGTAGATTCTGCGGAAAGGGGCGTTCCTTTCTGAAGAATCTACGCCGGAAATGGGTGCAGATACCTGTACTGTACAGGTACCTGCACCCCCCTCCCCCCTGAAAGGTGCCAATTGTGGCGCCGGAGGGGGGGGGAGGGTTCCAATGAGCGGAAGGTCCACTTTAGGGTGGAGCTCCGCTTTAATTATATTTCTTAGATAGGCCGAATTAAAAAAAAAAAAAAATCAAAATATGTTGGCTTTCTTTATATTACTATTTTTCAGCTAAAATTTGATCATTTGAAGGCAACATTTCCAAGATCTAGTAAACAAATTTTTTCAACAAAAATTCTACGCACCTTTTGCAATTTCCAGACACTGCATGGACAGCATCCAGTAATAATAAGAAGCGTCATTAAACCTGCTTTCCACAACGGCATTATGGGTGAGCTGCTCCAGCACTCGGACAGCTTCATCCTGGCGACCGGCTTTGTGGAAGGCTGCGGTACAGAAGAGACAAGTGTAGCTTTAAAAAACACATTTCATATTATACTGAACACATGATACATACAGCGCATCCGGAAAGTATTCACAGGGCTTCACTTTTCCCACATTTTATGTTACAGCCTTATTTCCAAAATGGAATAAATTCATTGTTTTCCTCAAAATTCTACAAACAATTCTCCATAATGACAACGTGAAAGAAGTTTGTTTGAAATCTTTGCAAATTTATTAAAAGTAAAAAAGACGAAAAAAAATCCCATGTACAGAAGTATTCACAGCCTTCGCTCAATATTTTGTTGACGCACCTTTGGCACCAATTACAGCCTCAAGTCTTTTTGAGTATGATGCTACAAGCTTGGCACACCTATTTTTGGGCAATTTCAATCGGGTTCAAGTCTGGGCTCTGGCTGGGCCACTCAAGGACATTCACAGAGTTGTCCCGTAGCCACTCCTTTGTTATCTTGGCTGTGTGCTTAGGCTCGTTTTCCTGTTGGAAGTTGAACCTTCGCCCCAGTCTGAGGTCCTGAGAGCTCTGAAGCAGGTTTTCATCAAGGATGTCTCTGTACATTGCTGCATTCATCTTTCCCTCAAACCCTGACTAGTCTCCCAGTTTCTGCTGCTGAAAAACATCCCCACAGCATTATGCTGCCACCACCATGCTTCACAGAGTTGTCCCATAGCCACTTCTTTGTTATCGTTGTCCTGTTGGAAGATAAACCTTCGCCCCAGTCTGAGGACCAGAGTGCTCTGCAGCAGGTTTTCATCAAGGATGTCTCGGTACATTGCTGCATTCATCTTTCCCTCGACCCTGACTAGTCTCCCAGTTTCTGCTGCTAAAAAACATCCCCCCAGCATTATGCCGCCACCACCATGCTTCACTGTAGGGATGGTATTGGCCAGGTGATGAGCAGTTCCCGATATGACACTTGCCATTCAGGCCAAAGAGTTGAATCTGTTTCAACAGACCAGAGAATTGTATTTCTCATGGTCTGAGAGTCCTTCAGGTGCCATTTGGAAAACTCCAAACAGGCTGTCATGTGCCTTTTAGAGTGGCTTTTGTCTGGCCACTCTACCATACAGGCCTGATTGGTGGAGTGCTGCAGAGATGGTTGTTCTTCTGGAAGGTTCTCCACTCTTCACAGAGAAACACTGGAGGCTCTGTAAGAGTGACCATCATCGGGTTCTTGGTCACCTCTCTGACTAAGGCCCTTCTCTCCGGATCACTCAGTGTGTTCGGGTGGCCCGTTCTAGGAAGAGTCCTGGTGGTTCCAAACTTCTTCCATTTATGGATGATGGAGGCCACTGTGCTCATTGAGACTAGGGATGAGCTTCGTGTTCGAGTCGAATGTACGTTCGACTCGAACATTGGCTGTTCGGCCGTTCGGCGAAATCCGAACTCTTGGTCCGTTCGCGTCAAAATTCGTATGGCGCGCGCGGACCACAATGCACTGCGATGGCGCAGTGCATTGCTGGCTCATGATTGGCCAAGCATGCACTGTGACCCCGCATGCTTGGCCAATCGCAGCGCCAGCAGCGAGGAGAGCCATGATTGGCCACAGGCATCCTGCCTGTGGCCAATCATAGCTCAGGCTGTGTAGTGCACGCCCCACACTATATAAGGCCGCCTTTGAGGCGGCCTCGTGTAGTGTGTTGGCATCTGAAGCAGTGGGTGTTCTGTGTACCTTCAACACAGTTACACACCAATCGTTTTTGGCTGATTTCCTATCTTGCTCTTGTGTAGTGGTTATTGTCTGTGCCCTGACCGCAGTATACACCACTATATTCACCTCACCTATATAGCTAGCTAGTGATCTAGCTTTAACCACTTAACAACCGCCCATTGCCGATTAACGGCTTCAGGGTGGTTGTTTAACTCTAAGAGGCCGTTAATTAACGGCCTCCCAGAATTCTGCTCTCGCGTGCGCCCCCTGGGGCGCGCACTCGAGAGCATCCGTGACCACCGGGTCCACAGGACCCGGCGCATCACGGATCACGGTAAACGGCCGCTCGTCGCGGCCGTTTACCACGTGATCGCTCCGTCAAATGACGGAGTGATCACTTGTAAACAAACCGGTGTCATGTTATGACGCCGGTTCCTCCCTCCCCTCTCTGTACCGATCGGTACAGCGGAGGGGAAAGAGATCGGTGTCAGCAGCGATGTGGGCTGCATCTGCAGTGCCCACATCGCTGCTCACCGAATTTAACCCCTCAATTCCCTGCCAATACTCTGCAATACCAGTGCATACTCTGCAGTACCCTGCCATTACTCTGCAGTACCCCCCATTACTCTGCAGTACCCTGCCTTTACTCTGCAGTACCCCCCATTACTCTGCAGTAACCCCCATTACTCTGCAGTACCCTGCCATTACTCTGCAGTACCCCCCAATACTCTGCAGTACCCCGCCATTACTCTGCAGTACCCCGCCATTACTCTGCAGTACCCCGCCATTACTCTGCAGTACCCCGCCATTACTCTGCAGTGCAGTACCCCGCCATTACTCTGCAGTACCCTGCCATTACTCTGCAGTACCCTGCCATTACTCTGCAGTACCCTGCCATTACTCTGCAGTACCCTGCCATTACTCTGCAGTACTCCCCAATACTCTGCAGTATCCTGCTATTACTCTGTAGTACCCTGCCAATACCCCGCCAATACTCTGCAATACCAGTGCATACTCTGCAGTACCCGCCATTACTCTGCAGTACCCCGCCATTACTCTGCAGTGCAGTACCCTGCCATTACTCTGCAGTACCCTGCCTTTACTCTGCAGTACCCTGCCATTACTCTGCAGTACCCTGCCATTACTCTGCAGTACCCTGCCATTACTCTGCAGTACCCTGCCATTACTCTGCAGTACCCTGCCATTACTCTGTAGTACTCCCCAATACTCTGCAGTACCCTGCTATTACTCTGTAGTACTCCACCAATACCCCGCCAATACTCTGCAATACCCTGCCATAAATTGCCATACCCAGCCATACTCGGTGATACCCTGAAATACCCAGCCATAGACGCCCCTCACCGCCCTCCGATGCTTCTACCAACTCGCCAGTACGATCAAAGCCAGAATCTTTTTTTTATTTTTTATTTCAGGTTTCCCAGCCTAGAGGTGAGATGTGGGGTCATATTGACCCCCAGATTTCACTGTAAAGAGGACCTGTCACCCCATATTCCTATTACAAGGGATGTTTACATTCCTTGTAATAGGAATAAAAGTGATCAAAAATATATTTTGGGGAAAAAAATGTCAAACTAAAATAAATAAAGTAAAATGAACAATAAAAAAAAAAAAAAAAAAAAATTAAAGCGCCCATGTCCCCATGTGCTCGCATGCAGAAGCGAACGCATGCATAAGCCCCGCCCACATATGAAAACGGTGTTCAAACCACACATGTGAGGTATCGCCGAGAACGTTAGAGCGAGAGCAATAATTCTAGTCCTAGACCTCCTCTGCAACTCAAAACATGTAACCAGTAAAAAAAAAAATTTATGAAGAAAAAATTACTAATCTGCTAAATTTTATAACAGAAACAAAGAAAAATTCATTTTTTCGCAGAATTTCCGGTCTTTTTTCTTTTATAGCACAAAAAATAAACTGAGAGGTGATTAAATACCACCAAAAGAAAGCTCTATTTGTGTGAAAAAAAGGACAAACATTTCATATAGGTCCAGTGTTGCATGACTGAGTAATTGTCATTCAAAATGTGAGAGCACCAAAAGCTGAAAATTGGTCTGGTTATTAAGGGTGTTTAAGTGCCCAGTGGTCAAGTGGTTAATAATAGAGCTTGCAGTCAGTAGTGTTAGGAGATAGTGCGTGCTGTCTGCGTGCTCTGTACCCAGTACATACCGCTATAATATAGGGCAGGCCCCTACATTCAAACATCCAACTTACAAACATCTCCTACTTGCAAACACAAGGAGACAGCAGCAAGTGAGATGAAAAAAGATGGACGACAAAACAAATTATACAGGGGTGATAACCCTTCCCTATGTTTTCCAAAAAGCTTAAAAATAGTTTTTTTGACTGGAGCTACACTTTAAAAATGTACCAGTTGAAAATTAGAAACCGATTCAACTTAACACAACAAACCTACACAGTCCCTGTCTTGTTTGCACCGCCTGTATACTGCTTTTCTGAGTATATAGGGCCTGGGGGCCACACGCATTTCCTTTTTTTAATATGGGTACAGGGTTCCCCTTAATATGCGTACAAGACCCAAATAGGCTGGTAATGGGCAGGGAGGGCTACCCATGCCATTTTTCTGAATGATTTTCAACCATATTGCAGGAACCAGATATAACATTAAAACCGCAAGCAGTTTTAAAAATGGTGTTATTTCCGTTAAATGTCATTTTGTGCAGGGACTGTTCTAAACACGGGAAACATGTGGCACTTCACAGGCATACTACAGACACCCCCCAGGCACCATATTTAAAGTAATATTTCACTTTTTTTTTTTCACTTTAATCGTCATTAAAATCAGTGCTCCCGCCAAAACGGACGTTTTTAAAACTTTTTTTTGCAGTGACCCATGTCCCCTGAGGCAGGAGTCAGGTCCCCAAACCCTTTTTAGGACAGTATCTTGCATATTAGCCGTTAAAATTAGCACTTTCCATTTCGAACGTTCGAGTCCCATAGACTTCAATGGGGTTCTAACGTTCGTACCGAACGCGGGGGCCGTTCGCAAGTTCTGGTGCAAACCAAACCGGGGGGTGTTCGGCTCATCCCTAATTGAGACCTTCAATGCTGCAAAAAAATAAATAAAAAATTTGTACCCTTCCCCAGATCTGTGCCTCCATACAGTCCAGTCCTGTCTCGGATTCCTTGGACTTCATTGCTTTTGTGCTCCGATATGCACTGGTAACTGTGGGACCTTTATATATATATATATATATATATATATATATATATATATATATATATATATATATATATATATATATATATATATATATATATATATATAGACAGGTGTGTGCCTTTCCCAGATCCTGTCCAATCAACTGAATTTACCACAGGTGGACTCCAATCTAGTTGTAGAAACATCTGAAGGATGATCATTGGAGAAACAGGACGGACCTGAGCTCAATTTTGAGCATCATGGAAAAGGCTGTGAATTCTTATGTTCAAGGGATTTTTTTTTCATTTTTTTTTTATAAATCTGCAAATATTTCAAAAAAACTTCTTTCACGTTGTCATTATGGAGTATTATTTGTAGAATGTTGAGGAAAACCTTGGATTTAATCCATTTTGGAATAAGGCTGTAACATAACAAAAGGTGTATAGAGGTGCAACGGATCAAAAAACTCACGGATCGGATCGTTCCTCGGATCAGAGTCACGGATTGGATCATTTTTCGGATCAGCAAATAATAATTGAAATTGCAAAAACCTGTGAAAATTCCACCACCATATAGTCCCCACTGTAATACCCACAATCTCCCCCACTGTAATATTGGCTGAGTATGGCAGAGCATTGGCTGGGTATGGCAGAGCATTGGCTGGGTATGGCAGAGTATTTGCAGGGTATGGCAGAGTATGGAGGGATGGCTGTCACAGAGCAGCGCTGTGGGCACTACAGATCCAGCCCACAGCGCTGTTTCCATCCGATCTCTCCCCTCCACTGTACAGATCAGTACAGAGAGGGGAGAGAGTCATTTGATGGAGTGATCACATTGTAAACGGCCTGGGTGTAGAAAGATTCCTAAGGCCGAGACCGCGGCGTGTGCCAATCCGAGCAGGGTGACCCGTCCGGATCACGGATCAGTGACGATCCGTTGCACCCCTAGAGATAGCGATATATAGATAGATATATATAGAGATAGAGATAGCGATAGATAGATAGATATATATAGATAGAGATAGCGATAGATATATATATATATATAGATAGAAATAGCGATAGATATATATAGATAGAGATAGCGATAGATAGATAGATATATATAGATAGAGATAGCGATAGATATATATAGATAGAGATAGCGATAGATATATATAGATAGAGATAGCGATAGATATATATAGATAGAGATAGCGATAGATAGATATATAGAGATAGAGATAGCGATAGATAGATAGATATATATATAGAGATAGAGATAGCGATAGCGATAGATAGATAGATATATATAGATAGAGATAGCGATAGATATATATAGATAGAGATAGCGATAGATATATATATATAGATAGAGATAGCGATAGATAGATATATATATATATATATATAGAGATAGCGATAGATATATATAGATAGAGATAGCGATAGATAGACATATAGAGATAGAGATAGCGATAGATAGATAGATATATATAGAGATAGAGATAGCGATAGATAGATAGATATATATAGAGATAGAGATAGCGATAGATAGATAGATATATATATATAGATAGAGATAGCGATAGATATATATATATATATATAGATAATATAGATAGAGATAGCGATAGATATATATATATATATATATATAGAGATAGAGATAGCGATAGATAGATAGATATATATATATATATAGAGATAGAGATAGCGATAGATAGATAGATATATATAGAGATAGAGATAGCGATAGATAGATAGATATATATATAGATAGAGATAGCGATAGATATATATATATAGATAATATAGATAGAGATAGCGATAGATAGATATATATAGAGATAGAGATAGCGATAGATAGATAGATATATATATAGAGATAGAGATAGCGATAGATAGATAGATATATATAGATAGCGATAGATAGATAGATATATATAGATAGAGATAGCGATAGATATATATATATAGATAGAGATAGCGATAGATAGATATATAGAGATAGAGATAGCGATAGATAGATAGATAGATAGATAGAGATAGAGATAGAGATAGATAGATATATAGAGATAGCGATAGATAGATAGATATATATAGAGATAGAGATAGCGATAGATAGATAGATAGATAGATATAGAGATAGAGATAGCGATAGATAGATAGATATATATAGAGATAGAGATAGATAGATAGATATATATAGAGATAGAGATAGATAGATAGATAGATAGATATATATATATATAGAGATAGATAGATAGATAGATATATATAGAGATAGCGATAGATATATAGAGATAGCGATAGAGATGATAGAGATAGAGATAGCGATAGCGATAGAGATGATAGAGATAGAGATAGCGATAGCGATAGCGATAGAGATGATAGAGATAGCGATAGCGATAGAGATGATAGAGATAGAGATAGAGATACAGTATATATAATAAATTTGGAAAGGTTTACTTACCCTTCTGAGCTTCCTCAAAGCGGTCATTCTCTGCCAGCCACTGGGCATATGGGACATATACCTCGTCCTTATATTCTGGATATTTCTCTACCAGGAGGAAGGCCTGAGAATTTACAGAAAGTATGTAAGCCGCAGAACTCGCAAAACAAATGGCTGCCCTGCTGTTTAGTCTAAACACACAAAGCCAATTATTATTATTCAGGATTTATTAAAGAAAGAACTTGTGACTGAAGAGTTGCCAGCAGAACTATTTGCTGACTTTCTAAATTTCTACCAGAAAAACGACAGATGGAAAGTGTCTGCTTCATTTGGACAATACAGACACTTTTCATTACAATAGCTTCTAAAAATGATCTGTTATAAAAATGGAAGTGCAGGAACCGAAAAGTGCGTCACACACCAACATTCCAGGAATAACCCTTCGCTTTGTCTATTCGGCTTTAACCCTCCATCCCGAGGAGCATCATGGCCAAAAGTTTGTGGACAGCATGCCACACTTATATGAGCCTATTGGACATCCCATTCCAAAACCTCGGATAATAATACTTTCTGTTTCAATCGTTTTTATTTGGTTTTAACAAATAGTGAATACACAAAGGTTATGCCCACACAGGGGCTAGAATTTTCTTTAATGATATTGGTAAACGGGACTAATGGAGAAGGTGAATATCTCTAAGGCCTCATGCACACGAGACGCAGTTAAACGCGCGTTCAGATGCAGTTGGACAGTTTTTTCAACTGCCCCTGAACTCATTCAATGTTATCCTATGTGTCCATGCACACAGTCTCGTTTTTTTCCGTTTTTATGCAGTTGCGTTTAATCTCGTTTTTCCAGAAGCAAAAAAATGCGTTCAGAAGCAAAAATTTCCACGTTTCAGACGCAAAACGCCGCTACCGCGTTTAGCCGCGTTTGCGTTTATATGCGTTTTTAAAGGTGACCTCTTTTTT
Source organism: Lithobates pipiens (assembly GCF_037356315.1). Classification (NCBI taxonomy): domain Eukaryota; kingdom Metazoa; phylum Chordata; class Amphibia; order Anura; family Ranidae; genus Lithobates; species Lithobates pipiens. The sequence continues at coordinate 51,983,403 of NW_027507785.1, forward strand.
TACATTAAAAATCTCAAAAATGATTGCAAATGATGAAAAACCATTAGAAAAATATTTTAAACAATTGCAATTGCAAGTGGACAATCCACAACTTGTGGCAAGTGACATGGCAGGTGGCAAGTGACGTGGCAAGTGGACAATCCACAACTTGTGGCAAATGACGTGGCAGGTGAAGTGCCAAGTGACGTGGAAAGTGGACAATCCACAACTTGTGGCAGGTGACGTGGCAAGTGACCTGGCAGATGACGCGGCAAGTGACCTGGCAGGTGACGTGGCAAGTGGAAAATCAACAACTTGTGGCAGGTGACTGGCATGTGACGTGGCAAGTGGACAATCCATAACTTGTGGCAGGTGACGTGGCAAGTGACGTGGCAAGTGGACAATCCACTTGTGGAAGGGGACGTGGCAAGTGACGTGGCAAGTGGACAATCCACTTGTGGAAGGGGACGTGGCAAGTGACGTGGCAAGTGGACAATCCACTTGTGGCAGGGGATGTGGCAAGTGACGTGGCGAGTGGACAATCCACAACTTGTGTCAGGTGACGTGGCAAGTGGACAATCCACAACTTGTGGCAGGTGATGTGGCAAGTGGACAATCCACTTGTGGCAGGTGACGTGGCAGGGGACGTGGCAAGGGACGTGGCAAGTGGACAATCCACAACTTGTGGCAGGTGACGTGGCAGGTGACGTGGAAAGTGATGTGGCAAGTGGACAATCCACAACTTGTGGCAGGTGATGTGGCTGGTGACGTGGCAAGTGGACAATCCACAACTTGTGGCAGGTGGCATGGCAGGTGACGTGGAAAGTGGACAATCCACATCTCGTGGCAAGTGACGTGGCAGGTGATGTGGCAAGTGACGTGGCAAGTGGACAATCCACAACTTGTGGCAGGTGACGTGGCAGGTGATGTGGCAAGTGATGTGGCAGGTGATGTGACAAGTGGACAATCCACATCTTGTGGCAAGTGACATGGCAGCTGATGTGGCAAGTGACGTGGCAAGTGGACAATCCACAACTTGTGGCAAATGACGTGGCAGGTGAAGTGCCAAGTGACGTGGAAAGTGGACAATCCACAACTTGTGGCAGGTGACGTGGCAAGTGACCTGGCAGATGACGCGGCAAGTGACCTGGCAGGTGACGTGGCAAGTGGAAAATCAACAACTTGTGGCAGGTGACTGGCATGTGACGTGGCAAGTGGACAATCCATAACTTGTGGCAGGTGACGTGGCAAGTGACGTGGCAAGTGGACAATCCACTTGTGGAAGGGGACGTGGCAAGTGACGTGGCGAGTGGACAATCCACAACTTGTGTCAGGTGACGTGGCAAGTGGACAATCCACAACTTGTGGCAGGTGATGTGGCAAGTGGACAATCCACTTGTGGCAGGTGACGTGGCAGGGGACGTGGCAAGGGACGTGGCAAGTGGACAATCCACAACTTGTGGCAGGTGATGTGGCTGGTGACGTGGCAAGTGGACAATCCACAACTTGTGGCAGGTGGCATGGCAGGTGACGTGGAAAGTGGACAATCCACATCTCGTGGCAAGTGACGTGGCAGGTGATGTGGCAAGTGACGTGGCAAGTGGACAATCCACAACTTGTGGCAGGTGACGTGGCAGGTGATGTGGCAAGTGATGTGGCAGGTGATGTGACAAGTGGACAATCCACATCTTGTGGCAAGTGACATGGCAGCTGATGTGGCAAGTGACGTGGCAAGTGGACAATCCAAAACTTGTGGCAAGTGACGTGGCAGGTGACGTGGCAAGTGACGTGGCAAGTGACGTGGCAAGTGACGTGGCAAGTGACGTGGCAAGTGGACAATCCACATCTCGTGGCAAGTGATGTGGCAGGTGATGTGGCAAGTGACGTGGCAAGTGGACAATCCACAACTTGTGGCAGGTGACGTGGCAGGTGATGTGGCAAGTGATGTGGCAGGTGATGTGACAAGTGGACAATCCACATCTTGTGGCAAGTGACATGGCAGCTGACGTGGCAAGTGACGTGGCAAGTGGACAATCCAAAACTTGTGGCAGGTGACGTGGCAAGTGACGTGGCAGGTGACGTGGCAAGTGACGTGGCAAGTGGACAATCCACATCTCGTGGCAAGTGATGTGGCAGGTGATGTGGCAAGTGACGTGGCAAGTGGACAATCCACAACTTGTGGCAGGTGACGTGGCAGGTGATGTGGCAAGTGATGTGGCAGGTGATGTGACAAGTGGACAATCCACATCTTGTGGCAAGTGACGTGGCAGCTGACGTGGCAAGTGACGTGGCAAGTGGACAATCCACAACTTTTGGCAGGTTACGTGGCAGGTGATGTGGCAAGTGATGTGGCAGGTGATGTGACAAGTGGACAATCCACATCTTGTGGCAAGTGACGTGGCAGCTGACGTGGCAAGTGACGTGGCAAGTGGACAATCCAAAACTTGTGGCAGGTGACGTGGCAAGTGACGTGGCAGGTGACGTGGCAAGTGGACAATCCACAGCTTGTGGCAAGTGACATGGCAGGTGGCAAGTGGACAATCCACAACTTGTGACAGGTGACGTGGCAGGTGATGTGGCAAGTGGACAATCCCCAACTTGTGGCAAGTGACGTGGCAAGTGACGTGGCAAGTGGACAATCCAAAACTTGTGGCAGGTGACGTGGCAAGTGACGTGACAGGTGATGTGGCAAGTCACGTGGCAAGTGGACAATCCACAACTTGTGGCAGGTGACGTGGCAGTTGGACAATCCACAACTTGTGGCAGATGACATGGCAAGTGACGTGGCAGGTGATGTGGCAAGTCACGTGGCAAGTGGACAATCCACAACTTGTGGCAGGTGACGTGGCAGTTGGACAATCCACAACTTGTGGCAGATGACATGGCAAGTGACGTGGCAGGTGATGTGGCAAGTCACGTGGCAAGTGGACAATCCACAACTTGTGGCAGGTGCCGTGGCAAGTGACACGCTAAATACAAGTACACTGCAGCTCTCACAGCTGCTGCTACTCACTCTGGTCTCACAAAATTGCTGAAATAGTTAATTTTTGAGCTGGGGAGGGTCTATGATGTTAGCTTAACTAAACGCTTCTAGACGCAAACGCGGTAAAACGCGGTAAAACGCCGCTAAATCGCGGTAAAAATCGCGGCAAAACGCGCGTTTCTAAACGCACGTTTCAACATGTGTCCAGCAGCGTTTGCATCTGCGTCTTGTGTGCATGAAGCCTAACGGGGGCACAGACAGCAAAAAAAAAAAAAAAAAAAAGGAAAAAAAAAATAAATAAATAAATAAAGGAAAACAAAACAAAACAAAAACAAAACAAAAAAAAAAAATAACTGACAGGTGTTCTAATCCCTCTCCACTCTATAAAACTAAAATAAAAAAAGAAATAAAAAATGTTGGCTTTAGCTGTACTTTAACCACTTGCCGACCGCTTGACGCCGATATATGTCTGCACAATGGCAGCGGTGGGCAAATGGGCGTACCCCTTTAAGAAGCGGGGATAGCAGGCACACGCCAGCCACGTGCAGCGTGACCGTGCCCGCAGCGATCGTATCACGGAGCCGCAGAATGGGGAAGTAAATAAGGCATTTCCCCATTCTGCCTTGTGTCATGACAGAGATCACTGCTCCCTGTCATCAGGAGCAGTGATCGCTATCATGTCACTTGAAGCCCACCCCCTTCACAGTTAAAATCACTCCCTAGGACACACTTAACCCCTTGATCGCCCCCCTAGTGTTTAACTCCTTCACTGCCATTACCATTTATACAGAAATCTGTGCATTTTTATAGAATTGATTGCTGTATAAATGACAATGGTCCCAAATTAGTGTCAAAAGTGTCCGATGTGTCCGCCATAATGTCGCAGTCACAATAAAAAAAAAAAAATCGCAGATCGCCACCATTAATAATAAAAAAAACATGTATAATAAAAATTACATAAAACGATCCCCTATTTTGTAGAGGCTATAACTTTTGCGCAAACCAATCAATATACGCTTATTGCAATTTTATTTACAAAAAATATGTAGAAGAATACGTATCGGCCTTAATGGAGGAAAAACAATTTTTTTTATATATTTTTGGAAGATATTTATTACAGCAAAAAGTAAAAAAATAATGTGTTTTTTTCAAAATTATCGAAAATTGGCAAAACTTTCTTTGTTTATAGCACAAGAAATAAAAACCGCAGGGAGTGATCAAATGCCACCAAAAGAAAGCTCTATTTGTGGGAAAAAAAGGACATCAATTTTGTTTGGGTGCAACGTCACACGACTGCGCAATTGTCAGATTAATTATGAACGCACATACAGATCCAACTACATTTAGCTGATTTAGCACCGTTGTTATGGCAACGGCCGAAGCCGGACATAGCGGGGCATGGCTAGGACGTCACACGTCATAAACTCAGCGCCACTGTGCCCATAATTGCAGCCTCGCCGTGCCCATAATTGCAGCCTCGCTGTGCCCATAATCGCAGCCTCACTGTAGTCAGTGCCACAGAGTCTCCGGGCATCTCCCACTGTGTGTCTCCGAGCTGTGTCTATCACACGAGCTGATCTAGGAGGAGGGCGGGACTTTTCTCACCGCGCGGCCAAAGTTTTCACACTCAGCTCGGAGACACACAGTGGAAGATGCCGGCAGACTGTGTATGACATATAGAGGAGGAGGATGAGGAAGAGGAGGAGGGAGCGGAGCCTTAGTAAATACATAGTTACATCGACCCCAAGTTAGACCAAATGTAACTATGTAAAAACTATCCATACCTGGAATTCATCTGTAAAACATATAGATTTCCTAATTTTGTATACAACGCCCTATGAGCACAGCAGCGATCACTTACCTCATCCCAGTGCTGTGTCTCCACATGAAGAAGAACCAAGGCCTTCAGATCCCCAATCTTCATGTAAGTCTCAGCCGCGTAGCCGTGGTGCTGCAGCTTTTTAAAATAGTAAGCGCACTTTGACAGCGGTTCCCGCTCGGCCTTGTCCAGCTTCCGCGCAATGTCGATCAACCTGGAAAGTAAACATAAACCCCATAACAAACTAACATAATAGTGTGCGTCCACCTGCAGAAAGAAAGCAGAAATCCAGATTCTTTAGTCTTTGTACTCCAAGCAGCTAATAGCAGATTTTTTAGTTTGTTGCTGTAGACCGCTTGCTGCACATCATATTGTTGCAGCCAACCTTAGTTACATAGCAGGCAAAGACACCAATCCATCCAGTTCAAACTGTGTAGGTGTGAATGTTCATAATCATTTCCTGTATCCCTGTATACTGTGCGCCCCAAGATACACATCCAAGAGCTTTTTTAAAACGAATCAATACTTCCTGCTGACACCACCGATTGTGGAAGTGAATTCTACATCCTTAGCGCCTACGCGGTTTAACCACTTCAGCCCCGGAAGGATTTACCCCTTAATGTCCAGGCTTTTTTTTTTTGCGATACGGCACTGTGTCACTTTAAATTGGTTGTAAACCCTTACAAACCACTTTGACCTACAGGTAAGTCTAGATTAAGGCTTACCTGTAGGTCCAAGAAATATCTCCTAAACCTATACGGTTTAGGAGATATTTACCTGAAGACAGCCACCGCTGTCTACAGCGCATGCGCCGTAGACAGCGGCGCACAGGGTAAGCCGCAGATCGCGGTGATATGCAGCGAGTGTCGGCTCCCGTGCGCATGCGCGGGAGTGACGTCATCGCTGCTCCGGCGAACCACAGCGCCGGAGCAGCGAGACCCACGGAGACCCACCAAGAAGATGGACGCTCGGAACTACAGGGGACAGCGGTGACATCGCTGGCTCCTGTGTCAGGTAAGTGACACATAATGGGGTAGTATGCGATGCATAGTAGTCCATTATGCTTTACCTTTGCAGGGAATCAAAGAGGAAGTAAACTCATCAGGGTTTACTTCCTCTTTAACTGACAATTGTGCGACGCTGTACACAAACAAAATTTATGTCCTTTTTTTTACCCACAAATAGAGCTTTCTTTTGATCACCTCTGCAGTTTTTATTTTGTACAATATAAACAAAAAAAAAAAAAGAGCGACAATTTTGAAATAAAAACAAAACAAAAACAATAAAAAATAATAATATTTACTTTTTGCTATAATAAATATCCAAAAAATAAAAAAAATCTTCATCAGTTTAGGCCAATATGTATTCTTCTATATTTGGTAAAAAAAAATGAAAAAAAATAAATAGGAATAAGCGTATATTAATTGGTTTACACAAAAAAGTTATAGCGTCTACAAAATAGGGGATATATTTATGGCATTTTTATCATTATTATTTTCTTTAAAAGTAATGGCAGTGATCAGCGATTTTTAGTTGGACTGCGACATTGCGGAGGACAGATCGGACACGTTTGACACCTTATTGGGACCACTGACATTTATACAGCGAAAAAATAAAATAGCCACCGATTACTGTATAAATGTCACTGACAGAGAAGGGGTTAACACTAGGAGAGCGATCAAGGGGTTAAGTGTTCCCTGGGGAGGTGTTTATAACTGGGGGGGGGGGGAGAGTACTGACAGGGAGTAGAGAGATCGCTGTTCCTGATCACTAGGAAGAGCAGATCCCCCTCTACTCCCGTCAGAACGGGGATCTGTCCCTTTACATTGACAGACCTCCATTCTGGCTCTCAAAACAGTGATTGTGGGTCACGGTCACACGCCCCCTATAGCTCTTAAAGCGGCCGACGTACACCTATGGTGATTCACACAGCTGTGCCAACCTGCACAGTATAATGATGGCGGCTGGTTGCCACAATGTTGCAGTCCCTGGTCGGCAAGCAGTAAAAGGTTAAACCGTTTCTCCTCCAGTTTCATTTATTGACCCCCCATGTCTTATGCCGCGTACACACGACCGGACTTTCCAGCAGACTAGGTCCGACAAACTTTCGGGGGAGTTCCGACGGACTTTACGAACGAACGGACCAGGCCACATGCGAACGGACTAAGTTCGTTCATTTTGAATGCAATGACGTAAACGAGACTAAAAAAGGAAGTTCAATAGCCAATAACCAGTAGCTTCCCTTGCGTTGCATTTGGTCCTACGGACCAGCACACAGACGAACGGTTTTCCCGATAGGAATTGAATCCGTCGGACAGATTCGAAACATGTTCGATTTCTAGGTCCGTCTGATTTTTTTAAACTAAAAATGATCGGATTAGCCCACACACGATCGGATTGTCTGATCCTGTCGGACCTAGTGTGCTGGAAAGTCCGGTCGTGTGTACGCGGCATAATACTTCCTAAGACTCAATAGTTTATTCCCCATGCCAAAATCGCCATTGAGGTATTGGTATATTGCTATCATAACTCCTCTTAAGGAAACTCTTAAGGTGTCAACATACCAAGACATTTTGGACAATTTCATGCTCCCAACTTTGTGGGAACAGTTTGGGGACGGCCCCTTCCTGTTCCAACATGATTCCATAAAAGGATGAGCGAGTTTGGGGTGGAGGAAATTGACTGGCCTGCACAGAGTCCTGACCTCAAGCCAACCGAACACCTTTGGGATGAATAAGAGCAGAGACTGAGCCAGGCCTTCTCGTCCAACATTTGTGGGGGTCAGGCCACTAATGTTTCTGGAAGAATGGTCAAATATTCCCATAGACACATCTCCTAAACCTTGTGGACGGCCTTCCCAGAAGACTTGAAGTTGTTATAGCTGCAAAGGGTGGGCCAAGCCAATATTGAACCCTACAGACTAAGACTGGGATGCCATTAAAGTTCATGTGCGTGTAAAGGCAGGTGTCCCAATACTTCTGGTAATCTACAAACCATAGTTTGTAGACTCTATAACTTTCCTACAGACTAAATAATATACACGGATTTGGGTTACTTTTACCAAAGAAATGAAGCAGAATATATTTTGGCCTAAACTTATGAAGAAAGATTACATAGTTACATAGTAGGTGAGGTTGAAAAGATACAGGTCCATCAAGTCCAACCCATGTGTGTGATTATGTGTCAGTATTACATTGCATATCCCTGTATGTTGTGGGCGTTCAGGTGTTTATCTAATAGTTTCTTGAAACTATTGATGCTCCCCCCCCCCTCCCACTGAGACCACCGCCTGTGGAAGGGAATTCCACATCCTTGCCGCTCTTACAATAAAGAACCCTCTATGTAGTTTAAGGTTAAACCTCTTTTCTTCTAATTTTAATGAGTGGCCACGATTCTTGTTAAACTCCTTTCCGCGAAAAAGTTTTCTCCCTATTGTGAGGTCACCAGTGCGGCATTTGTATATTTAAATCATATCCCCTCTCAAGCGTCTCTTCTCCAGAGAGAATAAGTTCAGAGCTCGCAACCTTTCCTCATAACTAATATCCTCCAGACCCTTTATTAGCTTTGTTGCCCTTCTTTGTAGTCGCTCCATTTCCAGTACATCCTTCCTGAGGACCGGTGCCCAGAACTGGACAGTATACTCCAGGTGCAGCCGGACCAGAGTCTTGTAGAGCGGGAGAATTATTGTTTTATCTCTGGAGTTGATCCTCTTTTTAATGCCAATATTCTGTTTGCTTTGTTAGCAGCAGCTTGGCATTGCATGCCATTACTGAGCCTATCATCTGCTAGGACCCCCCCCCCCCCCCCCCAGGTCCTTCTCCATCATATGCCTTGTACACACGGTTGGACATTCCGACCACAAAATCCGTCTGGCTTTTTCCAACGGATTTTGTCCGAAACTGCGTTGCATACACACAGTTGGACAAAGTTGTCGGAAAATCTGATCATTCGGAACGTGATGACGTTCGTTCGTTATGACGGGACTACGTTGAGGCTAGTAGCCAATAGCTTTGGTCTTGTAATTTGATCTGAGCATGCGTGGCACTTTTTCCAATTGGAATTCTCTAGAAATGATCGGAAAAAGTCAGATCGGATTTTTTTGTCGGAAAATTTGAGATCCTGCTCTCAAATTTTTTCCGGCGGAATTTCCGACAGAAAAAGTCTGATAGAGCCCACACACGATCCGATTTTCAGACAATATAAATCGGGATCTTTATATATTTTCCGACAATATATATATATTTATATTTTCCGACAATATAATCAAACCTTTTCCGTCAGAATTTCCGACCGCGTGTACGGGGCATTAGACTTAGGAGCTAAATTTTTGCAAAAATAAAAAATAAAAAATTTGCTAAATTTTAATTTTCAAAAATTGTTTTGAATTTTTTTTTCATCTTTTTTTTTTTTTGTGGTACAATGTTGCACGACTGAGTAATTGTCATTCAAAGTGTGACAGCGCTAAAAACTGAAAATTGGCCTGGGCAGGAAGAGGGTGAAAGTGCCCGGCATTGAAGTGGTTAAATACACACAAATGGTGAACACTTTAATAGTCTCGCTTATTTTAGTAATTTCTCCCCCTTTTTTCCTGTACAAAATTCTAATTTCCGTTCCTCCGCCTCCATTTCTTCGCTGTAGTTTGTAAATAAATCCATTTTAAGATGAATAGAAAAAAAACATGTTTTGCAATATAAAAGTAAAAGGAAAGAACATTTCATTTGGAAGATTGATTGAACCAAAAGCGATCGATTTATTTCAGGAACAAGTGTAGAGAGAGGACTGCGCAGGAATTTCCCACAATGCCGCAGTGCACGGCCCTCTTTGTTCAGAAGGTTAATCAGAGAGCAATCCTAGGGGGCTCCTCTCCCCTTTTCCTTGCTACCAGTAAACCCACCATCATTCAGCTCCCCATTCATTTTTATTACCCTTAAAACTCACCTATAAATCTCCAGAGATGGCTTTATGAGCAGAGAAAGAAGTACAAACTGCAGAGCGGCTTATAAAGGGAGACAGCAGTGTAACCCAATATAGGGTCGCCGTGTAACAAAAGGAGACACTTAAACCTTTAAAGAGAACGGACTGTCATTTTAAAGGTTCATTTTTTTAAATATACATATGAAAGTGATCAGCAGAATGAAGACAATCCTATAAAAGCGTTAAAGTGACCCTGTCCCTCACTGAAATGGGTTGAGGAGAGTGGATTGATAATGCTGGAACCGTATTGTTATCTTATCGTTATCGTAAGATATTATATTGGTTTAAATCGGTAGTCTCCAAACTTGCCTTTATCTGGCCCTTGGGGCACCATTCCTCTCACCGAATCCAAGGATGGGGCACCATTCCTCCAACCGACTCCAATGATGGGGCACCATTCCTCTAATCGAATTCAAGGATGGAGCACATTCCTCCAACCGAATCCAAGGGTGGGGCACCATTCATCCAACCAAATGCAACAATTGGGCACCATTCCTCCAACCAAATCCAACGATGGGGCACCATTCCTTCCACTGATTTCAATGAAGGATCACCATTCTTCCCACCGACTCCAATGATGCAGCATCATTCCTTCCACCAATTCCAACAATGGGGCTCTATTTCTCCAACTGATTCCAACAATGTGGCACCATTCCTCCAACCGAATCCAACGATGGGGCACCATTCCTCCCACCATTTCCAATGAAGGGGCACCATTCTTCCCACCGACTCCAATGATGCGGCATCATTCCTTCCACTGATTCCAATGATGGGGCTCCATTCCTCCAACCGATTCCAATAATGCGGCATCATTCCTTCCACTGATTCCAACGATAGGACTCATGAAACGCGTGGGCTACTTTTTGGACTGTACCCCTGACTTTTAATGGAATAAACAGGGCCGATCCTGGGCAGATACACAGCAAGCTGATGCAGAGGAGGGGTGCTGAAGCTTTGGAACTCACATCACTTGACTTAGCATCGGTGACGGTGGCGCCCTAAGACCCAGTTGTCCTGTCCACACTGACACTCCAATGCCTGCCCTGGCTTGCCGCCTCTGCTGTGCACTGCACTGGTTGCTAGAATTGCCTGCCGCCTGGTGTCTAGCAGCCTGTGACATCAGAGGCTGCGCCTGCCCCAGCATTCAGAGCGCACCGCCTCCGCGCCTAGTAAACTAGCTCCACCCACTTCTTCCATGTTCTTCAGACAGCGTGGCTCAGAGCCAGAGGAAGGGTAGTGGAGCACATCTGAAGAGAGCTGCCTGAACCTGCCTGTGAGTGACTGAGTTAAGCAGCTGTCCACCTGCACTGTACCAGCATAGCACCTGCCAGCTGCCGCTGCCTGACACTATGGGGGTTATTTACTAAAGGAAAATCCACTTTGCACTGCAAGTGCACTTGGAAGTAATGTCACTGTAGACCCGAGGAGGACATGCAAGGAAAATAAACAGCATTTTAGCTTGCACATGATTGAATGATAAAATCAGCAGAGCTTCCACTCATTTTAGATCTACCCCTTAGATTTAGAGCAACTGCACTTTCAAGTGCACTTGTAGTGCAAAGTGGATTTGCCTTTCGTAAATAACCCCTTATGTCTGTTCCAGAGGCTCGGAACTGACCCTCGGCCTCACCCTGTAAGTAAGTTGTGCCATCAAACGCAGCCACTGTGCCCATCAAATAGAGCCACATCAAATGCTGTCACTGTGCCCATCAAATAGTGCCACTGTGACCCCCATCCCACCCGCTCACTGTCTGCCTGGCACTTACCCGGTCTCGGTGGTGGCGCGTGACAGCGGTGAGTGGTGGGACCTTGCAGCGGGTCAGACAGCGGATCCTGTGTCCTCCATGCATGTCCTCCTGATAGGCATCCAATCGTAGTGCCTGTTGGTTCAGCCAATCAAGTGATGGGTAACAGACCCATGCACCAGATTGGCAGAGAGGCGGGTCAGTGCTAGGAAAGTGAACACTCATTCGCTTTTCTAACACACCTGGGTGAACTGCGAGCACAATACTTTGCGCTCACCGTTCACCTTTTATGAAGCCTATTAGAGCCTATGGCTCTAATCAGGTGCTTCAAAAACACCCCCACAGCTGGAATTCAGGCACCCGGCGTTCGAAAAGGGGCCAAACGCCTGAATAGGGGTTGGTTACAGTGGCCATGGATAGATTCATGCCATGCATGAATCTATCCATTATATACAGAGGGGGCTGGCTGGAGAGAGGGGGCAGTTCCCTTGCGCCCCTTAATGGACGCACCGCTCCTGCCCCCTGCCATTGAAATCAATGGGCAGCGCCACCAAAGCGGGGAGGAGTTAGTAAGATGACCACGCCCGTGTGGGGGGCGGCCGAAATATTTCTGCACCCAGGCACCTGTGACCCTAGGATAGGCCCTGAATAGAGGTATCAGGATCAGAAAACGCAAGACCAAAGATCATTCAGCAGTAATCTTGTGCAGAGCTCAGGTTTAAATAGCCTGCTTGGTGGAAGTGAACATGCCTGCATGTCCACAGAACCCTGGAGCCCTTTCATGCTCCATATAAACACTAGACAAGGAACATAGGGCTGCATGCTGGTAGTATCACTTCCTTCCTTCCAAATGTTATTGCACAAACAGAAAAATCTTGCCCACCTTCATCTGAAGGACCTACACTAACGCGTTTCACCCTTTTGGGCTTACCTGTACATCTTTACAACAAAGCATCAAAGGGTGAAATGCATTAGAGGGGCGGTCCTTCAGGTGGAGACAAGCAAGATGTACAGTTTGTGCAATTAAACTTGCTGAAGGAAATGATAATACCAGTGCATGTCTCCATGTTCCTTATCTAAGGTTTATATGGAGCATGAATGGGCTTCCAGGGACTAGCACCTTGCGTGTCCACAACATAAGGAGACAGTCTGAACAGTCTTAGCCCTTGTACACACGGCCGGAGATTCCGTCGGAATGTGTCCATTCGGAGCGTTTTGTCGGATATTCCGACTAACTGCATCGGACTGTTTCCGTCGGAATATCCGTCGGACCAACTTTTCCAACTTGCCGGAAATATTTTCCGACAAAATGCTCCGATCGGACATACTCCGATCATGTGTAGAGAATTCCGATCGGACAAAGTGCCACGCATGCTCAGATCAACTTCCTACACCAAAGCTATTGGCTACTAGCCTGAACGTAGTCCCGTCGTAACGAAATAATGCCATCACGTCGGATTTTCCGACAACTTTGTCCGACCGTGTGTATACAACAGTTTCGGACAAAATCCGACGGATTTGGTTGTCGGAATCTCCGACCGTGTGTACACGGGCTTAGGCTGCGTACACACCAGCGGAATTTCCATCCTAAAAATCTTGGATGGTTTTTCCAACGGAATTCTGCTCAAGCTTGGCTTGCATACACACGGTCACACAAAAGTTCTCTGTACTTTCGACCGGCAAGAACCGCGGTGACGTACAACACTACGACGAGCCAAGAAAATGAAGTTCAATGCTTCTGAGCATGCGTAAAATTGTTTGAGCATGCGTAGGAATTTTTCCGCGTCGGAATTGCTACAGACGAACGCATTTTCGGATAGGAACTTTTTCGGACCGAAAAATAGAGGAACCCGCTCTCAATCTTTTGCTGGCAGGAATTCCGCCAGAAAAAGTCCAATGGAGCGTACACACGGTCGCCTTTTCCGACTAAAAGCTCTCAACGGACTTTTGCTAGCGGAATTTCCGATCGTCTGTACGGGGCATAACAGTCTCACCGCTTCTGAGCTCCATGCATGAAACACAGTAGTGGCTGCACACGAGATAGGGACCTTAGATTGTAAGCTCCTTGAGGGCAATCACTGAAGTCAATGTATAATGATTAAACCACTGCATAAATTGATAGTGCTATATAAATACCTGTAATAAAAATCAATAAGTACATCACAGACAGAAGCTCCAGAGATGAAGGCCTCATAACAAGTCTTGATATGACTTTAGCCAACGGCACATCTTAGCCCTTGTACACACGGTTGGACATTCCGACAACCAAATCCGTCGGATTTTGTCCGATGGATTTTGTCCGAAACTGTTGCATACACACAGTCGGACAAAGTTGTCAGAAAATCCGATCGTACATAACGTGATGACGTTATTTCGTTAGGACGGGACTACGTTCAGGCTAGTAGCCAATAGCTTTGGTCTAGGAATTTGATCTGAGCATGCGTGGCACTTTGTCCGATCGGAATTCTCTACACATGATCGGACAAAGTCCGATCGGATCATGTTGTTGGAAAATTTTACAGCCCAGCTGGAAAACTTGGTCTGTCGATACTCCGACTGAATCAGTCCGATGGAGCCCACACACTGTCGGATTATCCGACAACACGGTCCTATCGGACATTGTCCATCGGAATGTCCGACCGTGTGTACAAGGGCTAAAAGAAACACAAAATTTCAACCCAATACAGACTTTAAGTTCTAAAAGCCAACAAGTTACTTGCAGACCCGACTGATCAAAACATTACGGTGACACAATTACGTCACCATGGGGAAATGCCGATTCCACAACAAGATGTGGCCATTACTGTCTGGCAAAGCATGCTGGGACTTTTTAAGCCCCTTAGCAGCAGAATGTCCATAGCTGACCACTTCAGATGGATCGGACATGGGAGATCAAACACAGGAAGGTCAGGGATATTTTTATAAAGAGGTGTGAGCCTTTGAGACCAGGAAGCAGAATGTGTAATACAGGAGAAGACCTCTCATCCTGGAAGTGGAAAAGATGAGCCCGGAGGAGTAAACACAGGAAAATGCAACCTTGTTTTTTTTTTTTTTTGCTCTGAATGATCGCAAATAGCCGACTTCCTGCTTACCACGTTCCTTAACTGTTTTCCAGGTATGCGGATAGCAAAACAAAAGGCTAAAGATAACTGCAGGACGTCATGGGTGGCTGGACATTACGTTTTCAACATGTTTGGTAGAAGGACTTGTTTTTCTTATATATTAAAACTCTCTAAGGACTTTTGTGCATGCCACATTTCCGATGCGATTGTTGGGCTGGGCTGGATAGGTACAGAGGCAGGAAACGGGCCCAGCTGAAAGTCATTTATGAGCCTCTGTAATTTAAGCTTCTGCCATCATGCCCAGCCGGCAGGTGATGTCAACGGGATGTCCTGCCACACTTCGCGGCCTTGCTGGAGAGAGAATTATTTGAGAGGTGAGATCAGGTTGTCCGCCTCCGGAGCTCCACTGCTATTCATTTCTATATGACGTTATCCTTCAGAAACTGGCCATGTGGGGGCAATAACATTTACACCTGTTACAGCGTGCATGGGGTTAAAAAGGGACTGGGGAAGTGAAATGGGAACATTCTGCATACAAAAAGGAAACTATGGAATATTCACAGCAAGTACAAACTTTAAATCATTACAGTGACTTTTGCAAATTTTACATTTTATGTGCTTATGATGAAACGGGGAGCCAAGCGGGAGTCCACCGGGACTCCGCGTTTTTTTTTTTTTTAAAGCCAGCAGCTACAAATACTGCAGCTGCTGACTTTTAAAATAGTGACACTTACCTGTCCAGCGCGCCCGCGATGTCGGCACCCGAAGCCGATCTCTAGATCGACACTCGAGTGCTGCCGTCGCCATCTTGGGTATGAGAATCAGGAAATGGAGCCTTTCGGCTTCATTTCCCGGTTCCCTACTGCGCATGCGCGAGCCGCGCTGCGCAATGAGGACGGTCCCCGCTGCCTCTGGGATCTGTGTGTTTCCCAGCAGGCAGCGGGGCACTTGCGGGAAGGGGCGGGCACTTGCGGAAAGGGGCGTAAGAGCTATCCCGGAAGTGGGTGCAGTTACCTGGATTATCCAGGTAACTGCACCCCCCTCCCCCCTGAAAGGTGCCGATTGTGGCACCGGAGGGGGGGAGGGTTCCGATGAGCGGAAGGTCCACTTTAGGGTGGACCTCCGCTTTAAAGCTGAAATATAGGTGTGATAGCTATAGACGCTATACTGTAATGGCGGTGATCAGCGACTTACGATGGGACTGTAATAGGGTGCTGGGAAATCTGGCGCCAACAGACACTATCTGGAAAGGTCTCTAACTGACACCGACGCCGCTCGTGAATCTCCCTCTTGATTGGCTTATACATGCAGTGGACACCATTGGCTCCCGCTGCTGTCAAAGTCAGTGAGCCAATGAGGAGAGAGAGGAGGCGGGCCAAGCCGTAGCTCCGTGTCTGAATGGACACGCAGAGCATTGGCTTAGCTCAGGTGCCCCCATAGCAAGCTGGTTGTTTTAAGGGCAGGAGTGAGGGATCGGGAGCGCTGGCGAGGGACTCTGGAAGAGGAGGATCGGGGCTGCTGAATGAATGAATGAATGAATGACTTGTATAGCGCTGCAAATGAGAACTGAATCACCTCAAGGCGCTTGATCCGACCTGCGTTGACTTCCTTCTTAAAAGAAGTAGGTCTTCAGTTTTTTCCTGAAGTCCCGATGGTTTCCTTCCAAGCGAAGGAAACCACTACACAGAGCAGGTAAGTATAACAAGTATAAAAAAAAAAAAACAAAAAAAAAAAAAAAAAAAAAACAAGAGTTTAGTATCACTTTAACATCTAGGAGCAATCAAGGGGTTAACTGCGTGCCTAAGATTGAGTAAGCTGAGCTGCTTTTAGCCACTTTGCAGGGTGAAGAAACAGTCAGATCCCTGACCTGTATACAGAGCCCTGTGTGTATGTAAACACAGGACTCTGTGCTGTAATTGGCTACAGCCAATCAGCAGGTCTCAGCTCTAAATCATTGGGGGGACCTGTTGACAAAATCCCGCTATAGCCAGTGACAGCATGGAAGGAAGCATTTAAAAAAAAGTTTATTTGGACCAAGCTGGACTAAACAAACCATTTCCTTCACTGCTGTGAATTCTGTATAAACATACATACACATACAGTATAAATACATATAAAGTATAAAGCTCTGTGTTACGGCTGCAGGACGGAGGACTTCCTGCCCCGTTCCCAGAACAAATCCGAGTCGGGTTAAGTGCTGATCTGCCATTCGCAAGAAACCTTACAGTTAATTACAAAGCTTCCTCTGATTGGCTGAGGTGGACAGGCAGGAGGAAGATGATGTGATGCTCTCCACCTTACCCCAATCAGAGGAAACCTTGTATTCACTGATAAAACACAAAGCTTCTTCTGAAAGGCTAATCAGCACTATTCCAGGAACAAGAAGGGAAGTCTCTGTTCTGCTGCTGAACACAGAGCTGTATAGTGTACGTAGCTGATGCCACATACAGTTCCATACAGCGCTCCCAGTGGGGGCATCTGGTAGTGAAGGAAATAGTTTGTTTAGACCAGCTTGGTCCAAATGAACTATTTAAAAGTTCAATCAAACCTGGAGCTAGGCTGAAAATGCTTTTGGACACACAGCGCCAGCCACATCAGTTACCTCTAATAAATCATATCCCATATTCTACTGGCCGCTGTAAAAATCCTCCCTCCAGCGACACCAGATACGCCACGCGGCAGTGATATCCAAGCACTGTGGGGGTTAGGAGCAGCAGCTGCAATTGTGCATGGATTGCACCGCTCTCCCTCCCCCTTCCCATTTCCTGATATATACACCTTCACTAGCAGTGACATTTTTACAGTAATCAATGCATTTTTATAGCACTGGTGATCACTGTATAAATGACAATGGTCCCAAAAATGTGTCAAACTTGTCCGATGTGTCCGCCATAATGCCGCAGTCACCATAAAAATTGCAGATCGCTGCCATTACTAGCAAAAAAAAAAAAAAAATGCTATAACTCTATCCCCTATTTTGTAGACGCTATAACTTTTGTGCAACCCAGTCAATATACGCTTACTGCAATTTTTTTTTACCAAAAATATGTAGAAGAATACGTATCGGCCTGAACTGAGAAAAAAAATAGCTTTTAAAAATAAATAAATAAATAGGGATATTTATTATAGCAAAAAGTACAAAATATCGTGTTTTTTCCCCGAAATTGTCGCATTTTTTTGTTTATATCGCAAAAATCTAAAAATGGCAGAGGTGATCAAATACCACGAAAATAAATCTCTATTTGTGGGAAAAAAAGGACGTCAATTTTGTTTGGGTACAACGTCGCACGGCCGTGCAATTGTCAGTTAAAGCGACGCAGTGCCGAAACGCAAAAAAATGGCCCGGTCAATCAGCAGCCAAATCTTCCGGAGCTGAAGTGGTTAAACGCCATCAAAAGTCCCTGGCTGGGTGTGTAGCCACAAGCGATGCTGACCTTCTGTGATAGGAGGCCCCATCGAGCTGGTAAGCGAGCACTTGGTCCAGATTCAGGTGGTGGTGCTCCAGTCAAGATCTCACTCTTGGTGATGGATGGTGGTTACGGAGCAGATGTATTGACAAGCATTCTATACTTACTTTTACAATGTTTACTTTTTTGGACTTTATTTTATTTGGATGGCGCATATTGTTTGCATCATATGGGTGCACTTGATTACTAATTTAGCGCAACTCTGTAGATTTTTGAATAGTATTTATTTTAAAGCCCAACTCCTGGCAAAAAAAAAAAAAAAAAAGTCTAATGCGGTAGGGCTGTGCTCGCACTGCATGAGTTAACTGCTTGTTTTGTCCAGGAATGAACAGAAAGCTTATACTCACCCAAACTTCCGCTCCAGCGGCAAAACGGTGCTCCCCCATGATCCAGAGGTGGACTGTTCCTGATGTCCTCACGTCCAGAGACGTGATGACGTCAGAACAGTCCACTGAACAAGCCTGCTAGACCGCTGAGGGGCAGGAGCCACAGGAACCAGTTTTGTGCTTGGGGGGGTATTCGGAGGATTGGGCAAGTATATCTACCGTATTTAATCGGCGTATAACACACACTTTTTTCCCTTAAAATGAGGGGAAAATCGCGGGTGGGTGTTATACGCCGATCCGCCGCGATTCCCTTGCGATTTGAGCCGTACTCTGAGCCTTTCGGCCTGCCTCGGCCGTACTCGGAGCCTTTCGGCCACACTCGGCGGTTTTCGAGAGCGGCCTCCGAGTATGGCCGAGGCGGCCGAAAGGCTCAGAGTATGGCCGAAAACCGCCGAGAAGCAGGGAGAGCGGCCGAAAGCCTCCGAGTACGGCCGAAAGCCGCCAAGAACTTCCTGGCGCTGCTGAGATACGAAGTACATCTCGGCGGCGCCATTTTTAAAAACAAAAGCTGAGGTAACAAGGCTGCAATGATGGACAGGCTGCAATGACAAGGCTGCAAATGACACTGACAAGGCTGCATTGATGGGCATTTAAATGTAAGTTTTTTTCCTTAAATTTCCCTCCTAAACTTGGGGTGCATGTTATACGCCGGGGCGTGTTAAATACGGTACTTTCCCCAACCCCTAGACCAGGGATATGCAATTAGCGGACCTCCAGCTGTTGTAGAACTACAAGTCCCATGAGGCATAGCAAGACTGACGGCCGCAAGCATGACACCCAGAGGCAGAGGCATGATGGGACTTGGACCTCCAGCTGCTGCAAAACTACAAGTCCCATCATGCCTCTGCCTCTGGGTGTCATGCTTGCGGCCGTCAGTCTTGCTATGCCTCATGGGACTTGTAGTTCTGCAACAGCTGGAGGCCCACTAATTGCATATCCCTGCCCTAGACAAAAACGAGCAGCCCCATTGCAAGGGAAAACTTTTTTTTTTTCCCCAGGTAGCTCCAGTTTGTATGTGTATATATGTAAGAAGTGAACTCACATCTCTACCCAGCCGTGGTCCCCACTCAGTTCGATGGCCTTCATGTGCTCTCCGGCCGAAATGTACATTTCAGCAGCTGCTTTTGGCTCCCGGATGTTTCGGGCCCAGTCCGCCTGTTTGGTGATGAGATTTTTGGTCTCTTTTGGATCTCCGGAAGCTATGAAATCCTGAGGAAGAAACATCTGTCAAGGTCTACTAGATACCGCACAGGATAGCTACACTATAATAACATTACATTGGAGTTGTCCCACCCCCTTTTATTCCTATAAAAGCCTCCACTCTTCCGGTATTAATTTAGTTGACGAAAATATTTTCGCCATAGTTTGGCAAAAACTAAAATAAAATTACATTTCAATTGCAGATGTCTAAAATACGACTAAAACTAAAACGTCATTTTACTCAAACAGACTAATGACTAAAACTAAATCAAAATTTGCCATAAAAATTAACACTGCTTCTGGGAAGGCTTTCCATAAGATTTTGGATTGTGATAGACAAAAAAGGCCTGTAATTGTTGTTCCAATTCATCTTCCAGGTGTTCAGTAGGGGTTCAGAACTCTCAAGTTCCTTCACACACCAAACCATGTCCTTATGGATCCACAACCGCTTTACTGCTGTGGTAAATCCAATATTTAAACGTGTATCCCATTCTACCATCAATAACCACAACTGAAGGCTTACTGTAAACATAAGACCCTCACATTAGCACAGAAGACCTCATTTATGACAAAACGCGCTGGTCGGAGCCATATGTTGACGTCATCACGTTCCTGGAAGTGGATCCGGAAGTGATGCTGACCCGGTCTGGATGCTTGTTTTTACTGCACAGTGACTCTTCTTGCCGATGTAAGTGCATTTTATGTGTATAATAAACTTGCCCACTGGATTTTTACACTAGTTGAAGCGCTTGGTCTCCTTTCTTTGAACATGTGCCGATACAGTGGATGCTGATGGAGGATACCACTGGGCAATTGTGTTCCTTGGGAGGGCCGAGTCCTGCTGAATGGAACCAAGATGTGTGCCTGTGATGGACCAGTTATGCTATATATGACTTCTCTATAATACCAAGGTTACATATATCTGGTAAGCCTTTAGTTGTGGCCATTGGTAGTGGAGTTCCTTCCTTGGAGTGGGATACACATTTATATATTTTTGGCACTTGGAAACTTTTTCAATTATTCAGTGTGGATCATTTCACAAGTGGGCTCAATTTAAAGATTTATATATTATAAATTCATATTCTAGAGCAGGGGTCTCCAAACTGTGGCCTGGGGGCCAGAGGAAGCTTTTTGCATGCTTATATCCGGCTCTTGGGGATTATTCCGCCCACTGTTAGCAACAGTGCCGCATAGTTCTTCCTCCCACTTACACCGACAATGGGGCACTATTCCTCCCACTGACACAAATGATGGAGCATGATTCCTGCCACTAACACAAATGAGGGGGCACTATTCCTCCCATTGACACCAATGATGATGCACCATTCCTCCTACTAATACCAATGATGGGACACAAGTCTTCCCACTAAAACCAATGATGGGGCACTATTCCTCCCACTAATACCAATGATGAGCCACTTTTCCTCCCATTGACACCAATGATGGGGCACTATTCCTACTACTGACACCAACGATGGGGCACTAATCCTACCACTATCGTCAATGATGGGGCAACATTCCTCCCATTTATACCAACGAAGGGGCATTATTCCTCCAACTGATACCAATAATTGGGCACTATTCTTCCCATTGACACAAATGATGGGGCATTATTCCTCCAATTGACACCAACAATGGGGCACTATTCCTCCCCTTGACACAAATGATGGGGCGCTATTCCTCCCACTGACACCAATGATGGGGCACTATTCCTCCCACTGACACCAATGGTGGGGCACTATTCCTCCCACTGATACCAATAATGGGGCACTGTTCTTCCACTGATACCAATGATGGGGCACTGTTCTTCCACTGACACCAATGATGGGGCACTATTCTTTCAATACCAACGATGGGGCACTACTACTACCCCTAATACCAATCATGGGGCATTGTTTACACCATCTGACACGGAACATTTTCTACTCGTACTGACACAGTCCGCCCTCCCCCCCCCCCCTAAAGTTTGAAGGACAGTAAACTGGCCCTTTGTTTAGAAAGCTTGGAGACCCTTGTTCTAGCGCAACACAATGTATATGTATAACATAGTTTATTCATTCCTGATATAGATGTGACAAAGGAGTCCACCACTGTCTGTGTCCTAAACATAAGTTGTGCTTCAGTGCTACATTAGGAACTGTAAGTACCAGCGGGTGTCGTCATGCCACGTTTCCTTTAAGATAAGCAGTTCAGCATTTGATGAATGGGTACCTTGGCATACTCAAACATGCGCAGGTCAGTGTACATAGCCATAGCTCGGTTCTCTTGCCCACCCTTCTTGTAGAGCTTGGCGGCCTCGTGGAACTTGCCCTGATAGGCGTAGACATCCGCCAGGAACAGGTCGTCGTTGGCATCTCCGCGTTTTTTACGTTCCTGGGAGATATAAAAATTATTTTTATCGCATATTTATAGCACTTTCCAAACAAGTCGACCCCGATATGGATAAACTCTTCTTTTTTTTTATCTCAATTAATCTTAGTTAACAGTCCTTGGTAGAATAAGGCCTTAAAAGAACATGCAGACCCTAACTGAATGTTATTTAGCTTGCTAAAGGACGGCGTATAACAAACAAATAAATAAAAGACTTGTTTGCTAATTTATGTTCATCCTTTGTTTTATCTAAGCCCCAGGTCACACTGCTGCGACTTTGCATGCAACTTAAAGTCACAAAGACACGTGAAGCCGCATGGCAAATGAAAACCCATTTATTTAATTTGTGGCCACTCCAATCAATGCAACTCAAGACACAGCGACTTAAAAAAAAAAAAAAAAAAAAAAGGTTGCTGCACTACTTTGATGCAACTTTCATGCGACTCGAGTGCCACAGACTAATCAAGTTGTATGAAAGTCACAAACAAGTTGCACTGGATATCGCAAGACAACAAGGTCGCAGCAGTGTGAACTGAGCCTTAGTGCTGTTGATCTCATGCAGCCTCTTCCTCTCCACGGGAACTTCAGCAATGACTGCATGGCATTTCTCAGGGCTTGTTTACTAATGGTGACAACAGTGGGCCATGCCGGTCAAATGGGCATCAGTAGGGTCACAGCGCAGAAGAACAATGACAACACCACAAGCTATTATTTTAATGAACTCTGCAGCTTTAAAGAGAATGAAAACGGCATTATATGTAAAGCTTGTGGGGGGGGGGGGGGCTTCTCCTCCCAACCAATCAGGAAGCGGGTCCTGAAACCACAATCGGGTCTCAGGACACACTTCCTGTTCAGCCGGAAGGAGAAGTGACGGCTCAGCTCTTCCTTCCCTCTGCCTACTAAGGTACGCCCTCTGCTGCTCACCACCTTCCTGTACGACTCATGTTGGGGGGGTCGATCACTGCACTTCTGTCCTTCTCCCCTGGAATATTGAGCACCGGCTGCCACTGCTCCTGACCTCACTTTGTGTGCATTACGATTTCTTCTCCCTTGCGCTCTGTGTAATATGCACTTCTGACCTCTGCACTCGACGTGTTATGCAATCCTGTCATCTGTACTGTGTGTATTATGAACTCTTCTAACTTGCGTTTGGTGCAATATGTACTCCTGACCCCTGCACTCTGTGTGTTATGCACTCCTGTCCCCCACATTCTGTGAATTACAAACTCTTCTCTCCTGTGCTCTGTGCGATACGCACTTCTGACCTCTGCACTCACCGTTTTACACGCTCCTGCCCCCAGTACTGTACATTACGAACTCTTTTCCCCTGCGCTCTGTTTTATATTCACTCCTGACCTCTGCACTCTGTGTTACACGTTCCTGTCCCCTGTAGATTACGAACTCTCCTCCCCATCCACTTTGTGTGATATACACTCCTGACCTCTGCACTCAGTGCGTTACGTACTCCTATCCCCTGTACATTACAAACTCTTCTCCCCTGCGCTCTGTGTGATGTGCACTCCTGTCCCCTATATTCTGTGTATTACAAACTCTTCTCCCCTGCGCACCGTGTGATGTGCACTCCTGTCCCCTGTGAGTTACACACTCCTGTCCCCTATATTCTGTGTATTACAAACTCTTCTCCCCTACGCTCTGTGTGATAATGCACTCCTGACCCCTGCAGCCTGCGCGCTCCTGACCCCTGCAGCCTGCGCGCTCCTGACCCTTGCAGCCTGCGCGCTCCTGACCCCTGCAGCCTGCGCGCTCCTGACCCCTGCAGCCTGCGCGCTCCTGACCCCTGCAGCTGCACGCTCCTGACCCCTGCAGTCTGGTGTCTTAAGCACTTCTGACTCCTGTGCTCTGTGTGATATGCTCGCACATTTTATACCCCCTCTTACTGTTAATGCAATTTTGCCACATGCACAATTCACCTAGTTTTTTTTTCTCTGGGTCCTCAACGCTGACCCGCCCCCCCCCACCCCCTTGCCCAGAAAAATAATTATTATCCATGGCCTTGCTTTCAGCTGACATATATATCACCCCAGACATGTATGAGGCTGAATTTATAGAAAAAAAATGTAATGACTTGTGAAGAAATACAGAAGTGAACTTCATGTTAATTTGATTTATTTGCAGCGATT
>NW_027507785.1:52012528-52107528 GCF_037356315.1 Lithobates pipiens
ATGAGAGAGAGAGAGAGAGAGAGAGAGAGAGAGAGAGAGAGAGAGAGAGAGAGAGAGAGAGAGAGAGAGCGGGAAAGAGAGAGAGCATGAGAGAGAGAGCGCACGAGCGAGGGGGGAGAGAGCGCGGGAAAGAGAGAGCATGAGAGAGAGAGCGCACGAGCGAGGGGGGAGAGAGCACGTGAGAGAGAGAGCGCGAGCGAAAGAGCGAGCGCGCAAGAGAAAGAGAGGGGGGAGGAGAGAGAGAGAGAGCGCGAGAGAGAGCGCGAGAGAGAGCGCGAGAGAGAGCGCGAGAGAGAGAGACAGAGAGAGAGCGCGAGAGAAAGAGAGAGCGCGAGAGAGCGCGAGAGAGAGAGAGAGCGCGAGAGAGAGAGAGCGCGAGAGAAAGAGAGAGAGAGAGAGAGCGCGAGAGAAAGAGAGAGAGAGAGAGAGCGCGAGAGAAAGAGAGAGAGAGAGAGAGCGCGAGAGAAAGAGAGAGAGAGAGAGAGCGCGAGAGAAAGAGAGAGAGAGAGAGCGAGAGAGAGAGAGAGAGCGAGAGAGAGAGCGCGAGAGAGAGAGCGCGAGAGAGAGCGCGGGAGAGAGAGAGAGAGAGCGCGAGAGAGAGAGAGAGCGAGAGAGAGAGCGAGAGAGAGAGCGCGAGAGAGAGCGCGAGAGAGAGAGAGCGAGAGAGAGAGAGCGAGAGAGAGAGAGCGAGAGAGAGAGAGCGAGAGAGAGCGCGAGAGAGAGCGCGAGAGAGAGCGAGAGAGAGCGCGAGAGAGAGCGCGAGAGAGAGCGCGAGAGAGAGCGCGAGAGAGAGCGCGAGAGAGAGAGCGCGAGAGAGAGAGCGCGAGAGAGAGCGCGAGAGAGAGAGCGCGAGAGAGAGAGCGCGAGAGAGAGAGCGCGAGAGAGAGAGCGCGCGAGAGAGAGCGCGCGAGAGAGAGCGCGCGAGAGAGAGCGCGCGCGAGAGAGAGCGCGCGAGAGAGAGCGCGCGAGAGAGAGCGCGCGAGAGAGAGCGCGCGAGAGCGAGCTAGAGCGAGCGAGAGCGAGAGAGAGCGCGAGCGAGAGAGAGCGCGAGCGAGAGAGAGCGCGAGCGAGAGAGAGCGCGAGCGAGAGAGAGCGCGAGCGAGAGAGAGCGCGAGCGAGCGAGAGCGAGCGAGCGAGAGCGAGCGAGTGAGAGCGCATGAGCGAGGGGGGGAGAGAGCGCGGGAGAGCGAGCGCACGAGCGAGGGGGGAGAGAGCATGCGAGAGAAAGAGGGGGGGAGAGAGAGAGCGAGAGAGATCGCGAGAGAGAGAGAGCGCGAGAGAGAGAGAGCGCGAGAGAGAGAGAGCGCGAGAGAGATAGAGAGCGCGAGAGAGATAGAGAGCGCGAGAGAGATAGAGAGCGCGAGAGAGATAGAGAGCGCGAGAGAGATAGAGAGCGCGAGAGAGATAGAGAGCGCGAGAGAGATAGAGAGCGCGAGAGAGATAGAGAGATAGAGAGCGCGAGAGAGATAGAGAGCGCGAGAGAGAGATAGAGAGCGCGAGAGAGATAGAGAGCGCGAGAGAGAGATAGAGAGCGCGAGAGAGAGATAGAGAGCGCGAGAGAGAGATAGAGAGCGCGAGAGAGAGATAGAGAGCGCGAGAGAGAGATAGAGAGCGCGAGAGAGAGATAGAGAGCGCGAGAGAGAGAGATAGAGAGAGCGAGAGAGAGAGATAGAGAGCGCGAGAGAGATAGAGAGCGCGAGAGAGATAGAGAGCGCGAGAGAGATAGAGAGCGCGAGAGAGATAGAGAGCGAGAGAGAGATAGAGAGCGAGAGAGAGATAGAGAGCGAGAGAGAGATAGAGAGCGAGAGAGAGATAGAGAGCGAGAGAGAGATAGAGAGCGAGAGAGAGATAGAGAGCGAGAGAGAGATAGAGAGCGAGAGAGAGATAGAGAGCGAGAGAGAGATAGAGAGCGAGAGAGAGATAGAGAGCGAGATGTAATATGTGTAAAAAAGAAGCTACATTACAAGGAGCAGGACATACAATGCTTGTTACCTCAATGCTGTTGATGAGTTCCAGGTAGCGAAGGTCTCGCACACGTATAAAGGCCTGCCATAGGGAAAGGAAAAGATTAGACATTGTAGACCTCTGGAAAAGAATGCAGCAAGACCTTTATGAAGTTACTGTATGATTTCTGGGAATGGCAGCCCACCAAGTCCTTGGTAGAGCGGAGACTGTCGATACCCGAACTAGTGTTATAGTTCAAATCTACCTCTAAAGCCAATTTGAGGAAGTTGTGGGTATTGGCTGCATAAGGTCTTTGCCAGTCCCAAGTTCTCTCTTTGGTAAATTGTTGAAATTTCTTGTAGAAGATTTTAAAGTGGTTGTAAACCCTTCTATATACCCAGTGAAGTGACTGGCATCAGGTGGTACACAGAGATGAAACAAATCCACCTACATAAGTTGTACCTGTTTATCTGCAGCCCTCTCTCCTCTACATCCCTTCAAAGTGCAGGATTTATAAAGCTTACACTCTGCAGAGCTCAGTGAGGAGAGCTCTGAGAGCTGATTGGAGAAAAGGGATGCACACAGTGGAGGCACGCCTCTTAGTGCAGTGTCATAGAAGGGGGCGTGTCTAAAAGACAAATCCTCCCTTCCAGCCCATCCCTCTTAACTAGAAGGAAAAAAACGTGTTTATGTGTATAAGATTTATACACAATCCCATGTTTTTCTCCCACAATTAAGAGGGAGAAACTGATTCTGCTGAATAGGTACAAGCTAAATTATATATTTTTTATATGCTATAAGTTATAAGATAATAATTTATTATTTATCTATTTACTGTGAAATTACCGGTTGGAAGTTATAACTTCAAACTTTAGTAATTTGTATGTTAGTCCACCTGCTTGAGTACAGATTTTGAAAAAAAAAAAAAATTATATATATAATAATAATAATAATAATAATAATAAATATATATTATATATATATATATATATATATATATATATATATATATAATAATTATTTGTATATTACTTATGGCAATTAACCCCTTGCCACCCAGGCCAATTCTGACACTTCTCTCCTACATGTAAAAATCATCATTTGCTTGAAAATCACACAGAACCCCCAAACATTATATATATTGTTTTAGCAGACACCCTAGGGCAGTGATGGAGAACCTTGGCATCCCAGATGTTTTGGAACTACATTTCCCATGATGGTCGTGCACTCTGCAATGTAGCTGAGCATTATGGGAAATGTAGTTCCAAAACATCTGGGGTGCCAAGGTTCACCATCACTGCCCTAGGGAATAAAATGGCGGTTGTTGCAACTTTTTATGCCACATGATATTTGCGCAGCAATTTTTTTTTAAACGAGTCTCATTAACAAAAAGAAAGCAACGCTAACGTTAGCCTGATTTATTTGTATAAATGTGAAAGACGATGTGACGCCGAGTAAATAGATACCCAACATGCCACACTTTAACCACTTATGGGCCACCCGCAGTCATTATACGGCGGCTCTTTGAAGTGGAATGTCGTTGTTATGCCAGCAGCTAGCTGCCATAAACCCGGTATCCACTTCTTCAGTGTGCGGTCCGCTTTCAGATAAAAGTGGTCTCAGCGGGGGATTCGATACGAGATCACTTATCGGTGGCGGGAGAGGGCCCCCCCCCGCCACGCTTCGGTGTCGCTTACCGGAGCCGCCAGCAGCAGTGGAGGAGATTGGGTCCTTTCCTTTGCTTGGCATGGAGCTGAGGGGAAGATGGGCCCCCACCCGGCTCCGTACCATTGCAGGGCGGAAGCAACGTCAAAACGTCACTTCCGCCCATAGCTCTTAAAAGGGACATTTTTTCAAACATTATTTATTTTATTGTATTGCCTTTTAGTGTAAATATGAGATCTGAGGTCTTTTTGGCCCCCACATCTCATATTTAAGAGGACCTGTCATCCTTTTTTTTCTAGAACAATGGATATTTACATTCCTTGTAATAGGAATAAAAGTGCCAATTTTTTTTTTTTAAAACAGTGAAAAAATAAAAAATAAAACAAATAAGAAAAAAAAAAATAAAAAATGAATGCGCCCCATCCCGACGAGCTTGGCATACGTGAGCAGCGCCCGCATATGAAAACGGTGTTGAACCCACATGTGAGGTATCGGCTTGATCGTTAGAGCGAGAGCAATAATTCTAGCCCTAGACCTCCTCTAACTCAAAACAAGCGACCTGTAGAATTTTTTTAAACGTCGCCTATAGAGAATTTGTGAGGCTGCGTACACACGCGGGGACTGTTCGCCCAACTTTGTCCGTCAAACAGTTTCGGCAAACAGTCCGCTCAAAATTAGCATGGACGGACATGGCCACACGAGACGTACGAACAGTTTGCTGAAACCGTGCGCGATGACGTGAACGTGCCGTACGACGGGACGCAAAATACGACGTCCTATACATTGCATTACAACTTTCGGCGTGTAAATCCTTTCTGAGCATGCGCGGAACTTAGTTTGACGAACAAGCCTACACACGAGGGGACTGTTCGCTGAAACACTGTTCAGCGGACAAAGTTGGGCGAACAGTCCGCCCGTGTGTACGCGGCCTTAAGGGTAAAAGTTTGTCGCCATTCCACGAGCGGGCGCAATTTTGAAGCGTGACATGTTGGGTATCAATTTGCTCTGCATAACATTATCTTTCATGATATATATAAAAAAAAAAAAAATGGGCTAACTTTACTGTTGTCTTATTTAATTAAAAAAATATAGACCCCCCCCCCCCCCAAAAGAAAAGTGCACTTGCAAGACCTCTGCAACAGTAAGTATTGCAATGACCGCCATTTTATTCTCTAGCGTGTTAGAAAAAAAAATGGATATAATGTTCCCGCGGACTCAATCGCCGTGGGCATACCCGCGATCGTCTCACGTGGAGACTGAACTGGGAGATGCGGAAGTAAACAGCATCTCCCCGTTCTGCCTAGCAACAGGTGACACTGATCTCTGCTCCCTGTGATTGGAGCAGAGATTAGTGTTCACTAACACACAGCCCAGCCCCCCACTGTTAGTAACACGCCCCTAGGAACACTTAACCCCTTCACTGCCAGTGTAATTTACACAGGAATCAGTGCATTTGTATAGCACTGATTGCTGTATAAATGACAATGGTCCCAAAATAGTGTCAAAAATGTCCGACGTGTCCGCCATAATGTCGCAGTCACAATAAAAATCGCTGATCGGTGCCATTACTAGTAAAAAAAAAAAAAAATTTATAAAAATGCCATAAAACTATCCCCTATTTTGTAAACGCTATAAATTTTGCGCAAACCAATCAATCGCTTATTACGATTTTTTTTAACCAAAAATATGTAGAAGAAGAATAAGTATCGGCCTATACTGAGGGAAAAAAATGTTTTTTTTTTATATATTTTTGGGGGATATTTATTATAGCAAAAAGTAAAAAATAATGCGTTTTTTTTCTAAATTGACGCTCTATTTTTGTTTATAGCACAAAAAAAAACAAAAAAACGCAGGGGTGATCAAATACCACCAAAAGAAAGCTCTATTTGTGGGGGAAAAAAAAAAGGACATCAATTTTGTTTGGGAGCTACGTCGCACGGCTGCGGAATTGTCAGTTAAAGCGACGCAGTGCCGAATCGCAAAAATTGGTCTGGTCTTAAGCCAGCAAAATGGTCCGGTCTGAAAGTGGTTAAAATTGTGCACACTTGTGGGATGATATCAAACTTCAGTACTTATAAATCTGCATAGGAGACGCTTTTACATTTTTTTACAGGTTACATGTTTAGAGTTACAGAGGAGGTCTAGTGCTAGAATTATTGCTCTCGCTCTAACGATCTCGGCGTATGTAACCTGTGTGTATCTGGCTCTGATACTAACCAATGCCTTGCCAGCCACTGACCTCACTGCACGTCCCTGCTCTGGCGTGAGACAAGTGCACACTATAGAGGGATATGCTTTGTTCATATTTCATGTCTGAGGTTTACAATCACTTTGCTCGGCTCACCGATAACATGAAATGAGCTGTGGGAATTTTTTTTTTTTTTTAAATGCCACTTTTGCCAGTGCAATAAACGAGGCAAGGAGACCACACAGTGTAGCATCCACTTCCTCTCTTATAAGCCTTTCAAGAGGCAGCAGCTCTACATTGAATAGTTGCCGCATATCCTGAAATAGCTAAAAGAATTTCACATGGGCTTTCTCCATGCAGGGGGGACATGGTCACAATCACAAGGTGCAGCTGCTTTTGTGACAATGAGGCTCCTGTCAATCAAACCGAGAAGGGCTGGGTGGGGGGAGGGGCCAAGCTGACTGCAAGCATGCCGTGCTATAATACGGCACTCTGTAGCCCCGAGTAGGAGCAGAAGGATGACGACAACTGGCCAGCATAGATCTGCTTCAATGCTTAGCATGGCCAGAAAGCTCAAAAGAAAGGAGGAGGTAAATGGCAGGATCAACACACATTTCCTCCGAATTATGAAAATAACATGAACAAAAAGGAAATGTGTAAAAAAGAGTTAGTAGAGACAGAAGGATCCACCAACAAACTTTCACTACAAGGTTTACACACTTTAAAAGACAAAAAAATGACTTTGTAATGCGCTGGCAGTGAATGGCTGTCGGTGGGTGTCAGATGGTGTCAGCAGTTTTACACTCCAGCCCCAGACAGGATGACCCTGTGAATGACAGGAAGTGCTGGGACCCTCCACTGGGGAACGGACAGTAAACAGAGAGATCACACCAAGGCGAAGCCGCTCTGCATCCCGTGAAAACAGGAAACACATTGTCACCTTTTTAGCCGTCTCAAAATCCAGCCCCTCCAACGCCTCCATCGCCAGCTCCTTCCAGTCCAGGTCAGTGACCCCGAGGCAGGCAATCTGGTAAGCTTCTCGGAACATCTTCCTCTCCAGGTACTGATACATTGGAGCGGACTGCGGGAAGAAGAGAGATTTGGGGGAAGAAAGTGAGAAGAATATTGATCTGCGAGGAACAGAGATCTGTGACAAAACTTCTCCCCTTCAGCGGGAGGAAATAAAGATTATTATTATTATACAGGATTTATATAGCGCCAACAGTTTACGCAGTGCTTTACAATATAAAAAGGAGACAAAGAGTTATAAAACAATAGAATACAAGAGGATTAAGAGGGCCCTGCTCAGAAGAGCTTACAATCTAATAGGGTGGTTGTAATAAACAATACCCCCCCCTCCCCCGACTCTTTATATTACCATAGCAGTATCTAAAAAAACAGAAAAATCATATTATGTAAAGCTGACGTTAAGCCTACATTCACATTGGGCCTATTTGACATGCGATTTGACATGTCAAAATCGCATGCCAAATCGGAGCCCATCTTGGGTATGGGAATCAGGAAGTGGAGCCTTGCGGCTTCATTTCCCGGTTCCCTACTGCGCATGCGCGAGTCGCGCTGCGCAATAAGGATGGTCCCCGCTGTCTCTGGGATCCGTGTGTTTCCCAGCAGACAGCGGGGGACCTTCGGAAAGAGGCGTAGATTCTGCGGAAAGGAGCCTACCTTCTGCAGATATCGATGCCGGAAGTGTGTGCGGATACCTGTACTGTACAGGTACCTGCACCCCCCTCCCCCCTGAAAGGTGCCAATTGTGGTGCCAGAGGGGGGGGGAGGGTTCCAATGAGCGGAAGCTCCACTTTACGGTGGACCTCCGCTTTAAGTGGTCACACTTCCCTCATTTTCAGACCAAATTGTATTCCTTTGATCTAAAAGACAAATTGTTACAATGTTTATACTTTAAGTTCTACTGGTAAAGAATGTTGTGATTCTTGGCAGACTGCCGTTTTTTGTTTTTTTTCCCCCTTTCTTTTGAGGGCTGTCTGCTTTAGCAGTGCAGAGAGAAT
Organism: Lithobates pipiens; assembly: GCF_037356315.1. Taxonomy (NCBI): domain Eukaryota; kingdom Metazoa; phylum Chordata; class Amphibia; order Anura; family Ranidae; genus Lithobates; species Lithobates pipiens. Next base: position 52,020,350 of record NW_027507785.1, read on the forward strand.
TCTCAGCATAGAAAGAATTGGGAAATACTTTTTTTCCAAGATCGCAACGGGAAAAAATTAAAAATTGTGACAATTCTTAACGATTAATCGTGCAGCTCTAAATTATTTTTTATTATACTTTAGGCATGATATATATGATGGGTTATCACTGAACCATTATAAAAATATTTTTTTTGTCACCAGGAGCCTGAGTTATTACTGCGTTAAGGTGTACTTGTATGTTTTTGTAATGTCATGGAAGAGAAGATGAAAGGTGTCCTTTTGTCCTTCTTCTCTACTATACCCTGTGAAAAAAAATCTAAAACACATACACAGCATATGACCTGCATAAAAGAAAACTGAGGCAATAGAAAGTCTGTAACTTACTTGGGGCACATCTACAGCAGACATGGAGTAGATGTGCAGGCAGAAGATCTTTGATCCGTTGTAGCCTACGACAAAGCCCTGCAGTTTCTGTTGGTGAACGGGGAAGTTGCTGGCTTTAATATTCAGGTATCCTCCACCTGAAAAGCAGAGCATGTCCTCACACTGTGTATTCCAGGCTACACTGTTGGCATTGGGCTCCTAAAAGGAAAATGGAAGAAAAATAAATAAAAACGAAGGCCTAACAATAAGCAATCATTGAAATGTACAGCACAGTGGCTTAGTGGCTAGCACTTCTGTCTGGCAGCATTAGAGTCCTCAGTTTGACTGCGACCAGGAGATTCTCTGCATGGAATTCTCCCTGTGCTTGTGTGGGCTTCCTCCAGGTGCTCCCCTTTTCTCTCACACTCCAAAGAAGTGGTGGAAGGTTAATTGGCCCTAGTATGTATACATATGAGATAGGGACGTTAGATGGTAAGCTCCTTGAGATCAGGGACTGATACAAATTGATAGCATGTAAAGAGTGGTGTAAATTGCTGGTGCTAAATAAATGCTTATATTAAATAAGCATCAGGTCCTTGCTAGTAAGCTGTATTATTTTGACCCCAGATGATGTCATCTTAGACGAAACGCGTCGGGATCGCAGGGCTCTGGAGTAAACCTGCAGAAAGTGGTTTCTTATGAAGGCACATGGAGAAGAGGAGGAGCCGAGAGCGCTGGCAGGGGACCCCAGTACAGGAGGATCGGAGGATGCCCTGTTCAAAACCATTACACAGAGCAGGTAAGTATACCAGGTTTGTTTTGCTACACAATGCCATGGCAAAATAACCCCCCCCCCCCAAAAAAAAAAAAAATAAATAAATCTGTGGCACACATTTCACTTCTTTATGTTAAAGGATAAATTCACTTTTGGCAATATGTTACACATGTTCCACCCATTTTTAGGGTGGAACTCAACATCATGTTCCCAATGCTGCAGCCACTGCCCGCTACCCCCTCCTCCCTGTGGCAGGGATACGGTAAAGTTTCCCATACTAGCTGTCACTTTTTTAAAATCAGTGCGACCGTGCGTGGCTCCGCCCACATGGCCGCGTCATTCATTCGCACAGCTGTGTGTGTGAATGAGCTACAAGCCCCGACATCCTTTGTGGTTGTCGGCTTGTAGTTCTCAATTAAACTACCATGGCGGAGCGCCATGGTAGTTCATTAATTTCTTTGTGTTAGTGTATCTGCCTGCCTATAAGGGATGTACAGATATACTGACAGATCTGAACGAATCCTGCATGGCACCAACAATCTTCTGATCACTAGTGCAATGCCAAAATAAAAAAAAATAAAAGAAACTGCACATTTTTTTACCTGTAAAAAAATGTGCATTTTTTTACAAATGGTGAATTTATCCTTTCAACACTTCTGAACCGCCTGCTGTTGCTCCACGTCGGTATCTTGATGTTGAATACGGTTGTTATGGCAACAGATCGCTGCCATAGCCCCTGTATTTTTAAAAACTTCAGGCGGTCCGCTTTCAGATAAAAGTGGTCTCTGCGGCGGATTCGCCACGGGATCACTTTTATCAGTGGCGGGAGAGGTGCCCATCTCCCTCCCGCCGCTTCCCGGAGCAATCAGTAGCGGCGGAGACGATCCAGTTCTTTCCCCTCTGAGGCTGTAAGTCGAGTGAGGGAATGATGGCCCCCACTCGACTCCATACCATTGGATGATGGAAGCAATGTCCTATTTATTGAAAAAAACAAAACAAAAAAGAAAAACACCTTTTTTATTGCATTTAGGCTGGGTTCACACTGCTGCGGGGGGAGATCCGGATGTGATTCGCACCGCAAATCACATCCGATCTCCGTAGCGATGCAAGTACAGCCATACAGATAGTATGGCTGAATTCGCATCGGTCCCGCAGCAAACTCGCACGGGACCCTTTTTTTGGCCCGCAACAGAATCGGATCGCATGGGGGTTCACACCATGCGATCCGATTCCTGTGCGAGTCGGCAGATCGCACTGCGATATGCGGACGGATCTGGGGGTGTCATTAACATATCATTGACACTCCCAGCCTTCCGCATAGGGCAGTGTGAACTGCCGGCGGGAGTAATGCGATGCGGGAAAACGCCGCGGATTCGCGGCGTTCCCGCATCGCAGCGGTGTGAACCCGGCCTTAAAGCGGAAGTAAACCCATCGATCTAACAGTCTGAAAAAGTTACATTCCCAGCATGCCGGAAATGCTAACTGTCACATTGGTTGTACTCTCAACCAAACTGTCAAACTATCCAATGGCTGGTGTCATAACTGATCACATGTGTAGCTTCATAGCAGTTAAAGATTAAACGGAGGCCAAGGTGGCAGCTTCCTTGGCTGAAAACAATAGGAGGGTTTACTTCCACTTTAAGTGTAAATATGAGACCTGAGGTCTTTTTGACCCCAGATCTCACATTAAAGAGGCCCTGTCATGCTTTTTTTCTATTACAAGGGATGTTTACATTCCTTGTAATAGGAATAAAAGTGATCCAAATTTTTTTTTTAAAGGGACAGAGTAAAAAATAAAATAAAAAGTAAAATAAATAAGAAAAAAAAGAAATTTAAAGTGCCCCATCCCGACGAGCTCACGCGCAGAAGCGAACGCATACGCAAGTCGCGTGTATTTTTTCCCAAAAAATGGCATTTGTGAGAACACTGCACAAATACAGTGTGACAAAGTATTGAAACAACCGCCATTTTATTCTCTAGGGTGTCTGGAAAAAAAAAAAAAAGGTAGGAGATATATATATATATTAGAGCTGCACAATTAATCGTCCAGAATCGTTATCGCGATCTTGACTAAAGTGTTTTTACAATTCTTTCTATGCAAAGAATTCTCTCTGCTCTTCTGAGACCACAGCCATCAAAAGAAAGGAAGAGAAAAACTGGGCAGTCTTTCCAGCAAGGTCCGGCGTCTGCCGGACTTTCCACCAAGAATCCCCTGTGCGCATGCGCCGCTACAGTCAATGGCGCATTGCGAGGAATATTTTTTTTACCTACAGGTAAGCCTTTTTTATAGGCTTACCTGTAGGTAAAAGTTATAAAAAAAAAGACTATACAACCACTTTAAGTAGAAACATTGTAACAATTTATCAATAGAATAGAGACTTTGTGTGCAGGTGGAAAAAGTTTAACCACTTAAACACTAAACCTTTTTCTGACATTTGTTGGTTTCAAGTTAAAATAATTTTTTTTTTTTTTTGCTAGAAAATTACTTGGAACCCCCAAACATTATATATATATATATATATATATATATATATATATATATATATATACATACACATACACATACATACATACATATACATACACACACACACACACACACACACATTTTTTAGTAGACACCCTAGAGAATAAAATGGTGGTTGTTGAAATTTTTTATGTCACACTGTATTTGCACAGCGCTCTTTCAAATGCAATTTTTTTTTAAAAAATTACTTTAATGAATAAAAAAAAAAATAAAAAAAAAAAAATAACCAGTAAAGTTAGCCCATTTTTTTTTTTGTACAATGTGAAAGATTTTACGTTGTGAGAATCATGAGAGAATCGTGATCTCTTTATTCTAAGCAAAAAAATTGTGATTCTCATTTTGTGTATGTATGTATGTATATATATATATATATATATATATATATATATATATATATATATATATATATATATATATATATATATATATATATATACACATACACACATACACACACACACATATATATATACACACACACACTATATTACCAAAAGTATTGGGACACCAGTCAAGTTCCTCCACCCCAAACGCTCTCATCCATGTCCTATGTGCCGCTGCAACCGGCCAGCATCCATTGGATCGGATGACAGTTGGATGGAAATGGACAGGCAGTCCATTTCCATCTGACCACCCCACAGAAAACAGCGGGCTGTGTCCGTGTTCGCTCTGGATAGTGGAGTGGACACAGACCTGTCATGCACCTGCTCGGGGGGGGATCAGCACAGAGATCCCCCGCTGAGCAGGTGGATCAACTTAACTGATTCCGCTCCGTCTGAAATGGGCCTAATTGAACAAGCTAGTTAAGTTAAAAGCTGATTGGCTACCATGCACCTGCACCCAATTTTGAATTGTGCAGCTCATTATATATATATATATATATATATATATATATATATATATATATATATATATATATATATATATATATATATATATATATATATATATATATATATATATATATATATATATATATATAAAAAATCAGCCCCTACCCTGTCCACCTTTAGGAGTTCCCTGAAAACTCATTTATTCAGGGAAGCGTATCCCACACCCACCTAACAATTGTCCCCGAGCCACCCCCCCATCAAATCATTCTCTGCAGCTATTACCTTTTATACCACCACCCCCTCCCTTTAGAATGTAAGCTCTACGAGCCGGGCCCTCCTGTACCTTTTTTATTGTGTTGTCCCCCCTATACATTGTAAAGTGCTGCGTAAACTGTTGGCGCTATATAAATCGTTAAGAATAATAATAATAATAATAATAATAAAAAAAATTATATATATATATATATATATATATATATATATATATATATAAAAATAGGCCCGGTCTGTAAGTGGTTAAAGGATTTATAGTGCGGAACCATAAAAAACGCTCTTCCTAACCTGGAACAAGAGATCTTTTGTTGTGATGTCATACACCAGACACGTGTTGTTTTCATCCACTACGGCAAGCTTGTTGCGAGTGGCGCTCATGTCCAGACATCGCACAGATGTGGCCTGTTTGAGAAGGGTGATGGCAAAGAGGTTGTCCACAAAAATCTTCAGGATCTGATGAAAAACATAAAACAGGAAAAAATAAGAGAGGGTGAATGAAGTGTGTGTTTTTCCACAACAGTCAGCAAGTTCGCTGCTACATAGTTGATCGTCTGTTGTTCGCCGTTGTTCAGGGTGACCCCAAAAATTCCTACCCAAGATCTGATAACAATGGAAATGAAGCAGACCAGGAAAACATTTAGAAGCCATGGAGGTAATGCTTACTAAAGGGCACAGGAAGGGGTCTTATACAAGGAAATATTAGTGAGCATATAAACCTGTGCTATGGAAACAGGGGAGGGAAAAAAAAAAGCAGGCTTGGTAAATAGACTGTCCAGCTGAGCCATACTTCAGTCATACAGTGCTAATCAGAAAAAAAGTCTCACTCCGCCATCTAGTGGTCATTTAGGTAACTGAAACATAATTCCAAAAGGACTTTAAAAGCAAAAATACACACAGAAATTTTACATGAAATAAAAAAAGAAAAAAAAAAGAAGAAGATTTAGCATTAATTTTACAATGCTATTCAGAAAATCTGTTTCAGTAACAAATAAAAAAGAAAGCATTAAAAGTGATATTAAAGTCAACATTTTCTGCGATATAAAAATATGCTATTTTATACATTTGCTCTTTTTATTTTTAATTTTTTTATTTTTTTATTTCCACTGCTGGAGGAGGAAAAGAGGCGTGGCTTTGGCCCTCTTGCTCTATCTGTGTGTGCAGCTGCATGTAAACTGTAGTTCCAAACAGGAACGTGCCCATAGAGGAGCCTATTGTGGGACTGGCAGGCACAAGGGGCACCAATATAATGGGAGTCTGGCAGCGCGGCCGGGAGAAAAGTTTAAGAAAGAAACTCAGAAAAAAAAAGCAGCAAGTGCATGCAAGTTCTATTAGCCTCTCCTTTACCAAAAAAAAAAAAAAAAATGGCTTTAATATCACTTTAAAGCTGAAGCCTGGCCACAAGAATTTTCATCAAAATGTATTCCACAATAGCCACAAAGGATACAAATCCACAGTTATGAGCCTGTGAATGAAGCAGTGACATCATCAGTGTGCTGCACATCGCCTGTGCAGAAAGCAGAGCTGTGAGGGAGAGACCCAGCAGGCTCCACCCACTATGGGTTGCCAACAGAAAACTACAGGAGGTGGGGGTGGAAACAAGACATTTGCTTAAAGTGGTCGTAAACTATTACATCTACCCAATGAAGTGCCTGGCCTCAGGTGATAAACAGATGAAACAAATGCTCCTACATAAGTTGTACCTGTTTATCTGCAGCCATCTGTGCATCCATTAAAAGCACAGAATTTACACAGGATCTCTCAGCTTTAAAAAGTAAGGGGCTGGGAGCTGAAATAACACTTTGCAGAGCTTGGTGAGATTGGAGGGGAGGGGAGCACACAGGAACAGAGCTGAGGCTTTCAATCACAGGTTGTGTGCTGGAGCTCTCCCCACTGTCACCTGTTTATCTCTTGGTATCAGAAAAACCTGTCAGAATTGACAGATAGCAGAGAAAGAATGCAGAAGACAGGAATGACACTCAGTGCTCTGGATTGAGACAAGTACACACTATAGAGGGATATGCTTTGTTCATATTTTATGTTTGAGGTTCACAATCACGTTAACCAAGTATTCAGCTTTAAAGCCAATGAATGAGCATGACTGCCAGTCATCTAACAGTTTCAGGAACAAAGCCCAGTAATCACCAACACACTCTCCTTACTACAGGCAAGACACCAAACAGAAATTTACATTCTAAAATGTCAATTCCAGGGCAGGTTTGGCTGCTTAGGAGGTTTGATATACAATGGTGGGGAATTACCAAAATTTCCTATGCCACTCTCCTAAACTATAAATACGAAGCAGATCTCCGCTCCTTACTAACAAAGGGGGGAGGGGGGGTACAAGCTCTTTTGTCAATTAGGAGTAATCTGTTCCATTTTCTATGCTGCATAGGGTTAGGGTTTCCCCTTGAAGTACAAGGTTAGGACTCAAGGATTGGAATAGGGACCTCCAACAAAAGGTAAGCAGGCGTCCCCCAGAGGCCAAAGGTCAAGAGGCGTGGCTGACCCACCCCCAACAAAGTTCCGCTGAGAGCAAAAAAGGGAAAGGAAGGTTGGTAACTGATTTTTAGCTGGCACTATAGATAGGGAAAGGTACTTTCTCTGCTTATAGTCAGGCTCTGCTCATGTAGTGTATTCACTACACAGGCAGAGAGGCATGTGAGCTGTCTGTCAGGTTATTAGCAGATAGGTTCACATCCCAAAGCTTTGTTGAGTCCACCCAATGGGCAAAATTTTATTATTTTCTGACTGCTAAAATTTCAGTCTATTGTTACAAATTATACAAACATGACTTTCAGTGGTATTACCTGTCCATTCTTCAGACCCACCAATAGGCCTTCCCTGCCAGAGGAGCCCCCAATAACCTTGATATAGCGGATAAGAGACTCCATCATCCATTCTCGTTCCTTGACACCTTTAAAGGACAAACACTGTAGCCGCTTCTCCTGTGACAGGCGAGAAAGATATCACTTTAGTATGACACGTTGAGAATGCCAACATAACTGATACAGGGTGAACTGGTATTACCATCTCCTTCAGCACCTTTTATGTTTGAACAGACAGAGCCGTTTTTTTAAACCTGTATATTTTAACATGTTAATTTAATAAAATCGTATTTGTTTTATATACTTGTGTATGCCAAATGTTATGTCACCATTAGTCTACTAGCTTCAAACCACAAATTCTTCCATTTTGTCTACTCTACAATAGGGTGCATGTGAGATGCGCAACTGCTGAGGACGCGGAGGTATGTATCCGTGGCACATATCTGGTACCCGGAAGCAGTGGCCAGTACACAGGAATGACATTAATTGATAAGCTCCACCAGTTACCAAACATCACTCCATACCCTGTGCCTCAGTCGCCAATAAGAGCATACTCATTGGACAAGGCAATTACAGATCTAAAAAGGGTGACAGAAAAAAGGAGTACGAAAGATAATATCTGGGACCTTTAACAGTCTAGGCTTTGGTAGAGCAGGCAGTCCTCACCTGGCACAGGATGACATGCTGCGAACACACCACCAGCAGATTGCATTCAAACTTCTTAATGATCTTCTCCTTCACTCGATAATGCATGTCGGCGGCATCTTCAGAATACAACTCATAGATGAGGATCTTCTCTGGCATCTGAATGGCCAATCTGTTCTTATAGATTGCGATCTTCTTTACCAGCTCCCGACACTTAATTCTCACTGAAACCGGGATCAAAGATGGTTATTTGACATGCTCAGAATCATAGCTAAAATTTCCGGTCTGACTTTTTATCACCAATAACAGTTTGACTTACTGTCTGGAGTGTAATTGCCAAGTCTGGGGTGTAAGCTCCATGTTCGAGTTACCGTCTGCGGTGTAAGCTAAAGTCTGACTTCCTGTCCGGGGTGTAAGCTAAAGTCTGACTTCCTGTCTCTAGTGTAAAGCTCCTTTCACACTTGTAAGATGACAAAGTCGTACAACTTGCATTACGACTTTACAGTGCAACACTAATGCGACTTTTGGTGCGACTTTCATCTGACTTTACATTCTCTGAACCAAAGTCGCATTAAAATTTAGACCAACGTAGTGCAGGAACCTTTTCTGCAGTCACAACTGACTTCTGTAGTGTCAGCAGGAACGGTTCTCATAGAAATACATTAAATTGAGTGCCCTGCCACTTAGGGTCTCAGAAGTCAGATCCCAATTCACACAATTGTGAAAGGAGTCTAAGGGATAAGCCCTGCTGGTGTAAGCTCCAAGTCCGACTTCCTGTCTGGGGGTGTAAGCTCCAAGTAAGACTTCCTGTCTGGGGGTGTAAGCTCCAAGTAAGACTTCCTGTCTGGGGGTGTAAGCTCCAAGTAAGACTTCCTGTCTGGGGGTGTAAGCTCCAAGTAAGACTTCCTGTCTGGGGGTGTAAGCTCCAAGTAAGACTTCCTGTCTGGGGTGTAAGCTCCAAGTACGACTTCCTGTCTGGGGTGTAAGCTCCAAGTACGACTTCCTGTCTGGGGTGTAAGCTCCAAGTACGACTTCCTGTCTGGGGTAAGGATGAGAGAAGATTCTGGACAGCCTCACTATGAAAGATTAGCCTTTATTCATAAAAATTGAGGATATCAAAAATACATGCCACAGCAGAACACAGGATAAAAGACTGATACGTTTCACCCTATAAAACCGTGCATTATCATAGCTTATGAGAACTATGATTAAGCTTGGTTTTATAGTGTGAAACGCATCAGTCTTTTATCCTGTGTTCTGCTGTGGCATGTATTTTTGATATCATAAATTTTTATGAATAAAGGCTAATCTTTCGTAGTGAGGCTGTCCAAAATCTTCTCTCATCCTTACTGCTATATGCATTGCTAGCACCTGCCACTTCAATTCTGAGGAGAGATACATTTCCAATTGATCCACTTAGAGCAGTGATTTCCTTTTCTCTTCGTGTCTGGGGTGTAAGCTCCAAGTCAGACTCCCTGCATGGGGTGTAAGCTCCAAGTCAGACTCCCTGCATGGGGTGTAAGCGCCAAGTCAGACTCCCTGCATGGGGTGTAAGCGCCAAGTCAGACTCCCTGCATGGGGCGTAAGCGCCAAGTCAGACTCCCTGCATGGGGCGTAAGCTCCAAGTCAGACTCCCTGCATGGGGCGTAAGCGCCAAGTCAGACTCCCTGCATGGGGCGTAAGCGCCAAGTCAGACTCCCTGCATGGGGCGTAAGCGCCAAGTCAGACTCCCTGCATGGGGCGTAAGCGCCAAGTCAGACTCCCTGCATGGGGCGTAAGCTCCAAGTCAGACTCCCTGCATGGGGCGTAAGCTCCAAGTCCGACTCCCTGCATGGGGCGTAAGCTCCAAGTCCGACTCCCTGCATGGGGCGTAAGCTCCAAGTCCGACTCCCAGCATAGGGTGTAAGCTCCAAGTCCGACTCCCTGCATGGGGTGTAAGCTCCAAGTCCGACTCCCTGCATGGGGGTGTAAGCTCCAAGTCCGACTCCCTGCATGGGGGTGTAAGCTCCAAGTCCGACTCCCTGCATGGGGTGTAAGCTCCAAGTCCGACTCCCTGCATGGGGTGTAAGCTCCAAGTCCGACTCCCTGCATGGGGTGTAAGCTCCAAGTCCGACTCCCTGCATGGGGGTGTAAGCTCCAAGTCCGACTCCCTGCATGGGGGTGTAAGCTCCAAGTCCGACTCCCTGCATGGGGTGTAAGCTCCAAGTCCGACTCCCTGCATGGGGTGTAAGCTCCAAGTCCAACTCCCTGCATGGGGTGTAAGCTCCAAGTCCAACTCCCTGCATGGGGTGTAAGCTCCAAGTCCGACTCCCTGCATGGGGTGTAAGCTCCAAGTCTGACATTGCCGAAGTTTCTCTCTTTACCCCATGTGACAGTTGGATGTGCCTGTACAGCCAATTGCTAAGCAAACGGTTAGGTGGGAGTAAGAGAAGTAATCTCATGTTCTCGATTCTTACAAGTGCTGAATACATTTCTTTGTTCTCGGCAGAAAAACAATGTGGCAGGGGAGTAAAGAAAGATGTATGCTGCTGGCATGGAAGACATTAACTTCAACCTGTTCTTTTGCCCTGCAAGGGCAAAGCACAGGGTCGCTTATACTGGGTTAACTGAAGGCAAGGTGCCAGTATATATTTATTTATCCTCCGCACCCTCTTGTAGACAAAAACCCAGGGGGCATATGGTATGCAAAGATAAACTTTGGTGCAAGTTGTACTTCAGGCAGTCCAACCCACCCCATACCCAATAAATGCACCTTAAAACAGCTAGGCCGCGTACACACGGGCGGACTGTTCGCCCAACTTTGTCCGCTGAACAGTGTTTGGGCGGACAGTCCGCTCGTGTGTGGGCTTTCAGCGGACAGTTTCAGCGGACAGTTTTACGGACAAGGTTTTTCGGAATTTCCGAAAAACTGTCCGCTGAAACCTTGTTTCAGCGAACAGTCCGCTCGTGTGTAGGCTTGTTCGTCAAACAAAGTTGCGCGCATGCTCATAAAGGATTTTCACGCCGAAAGCTATAATGCAGTGTATAGGACGTCGTATTTTTCGTCCCGTCGTACGTGCCGTTCACGTCATCGCGCACGGTTTCAGCAAACTGTTCGTTCGTCGTGTGTGGGCATGTCCGTCCATGCTAATTTTGAGCGGACTGTTTGCCGAAACTGTTGGACGGACAAAGTTGGGCGAACAGTCCGCGCGTGTGTACGCGGCCCTAGAAGTCTCTTTCTAATGTGTCGTGTGACCTAAGATATTTGCAAACTACATGTGCTCAGGGATCAGGGGCTTGCAGGGTGCACAGAGGAGGAATCGTGGAAAGTCACTGGCATCCTCTAGTGTCCTGGTGCCCAACCTGCAGCCAGGGGTCCTTATGCTGTTCTTAAGCATTTTTTGTGCAGCCCTTGGAATCCTGTTTCCCTACTGCTCTGTAATAGCAGTGATCTCTAGCATTCCTATACAAGTCTTCGTCTGTCTACTGAAGCCTGTATACAATTTCCAACAACACTTAAGCCTCGTAACACACGATCAGATTGATTGTTGGCCAGCAAAACCATGGAATTTTGTCCAAAGGGCGTTCGCCCAAACTTGTCTTGCATACACATGGCCACACAATTGTTGGCCAACAATTACTAACGTAGTGACGTACTACGTGGTTTTTCAGCTCTTCTGCTAATTTCATGTTAGTAGAAGTTTGGCGAGTCTTGATTCGTGCTTTTCATTACGCACTTTTCAGTTCGTTTCTGAACGGCCGTTCGTCAACCAGCCATGTTGCGGAATTGAAGGAGATAACGTGTTATTTATCATTGGCCTTCGAGTTATTGCTTTGACATTATTTTTTGGTTGAATAATGATTTGATTTGGTATATTTTCTATATTTTTGGATGCATAGAATGCACTTTTTGGTTAACTTCTATTGGCAGATAGCATGTCTAATTTTAATTTGTTTTCTTTTTTTTTTAAATGCACAATAAAAAAAAAATTGTGGAGAATAATACTTGGCTGTGTGTTTTACATCAAATGACAGTTTGGGAGTAGGAAGTTACATTTAAAAAAATACAATGTAAAATTGACAAGGGACACCAACATAGTTGTATCTTTGATTTTAAAAACTATGGGCCATCCCTGACCTAGACTGGTTGTGTTGCTTACCTTTTTGCTCAGTTATGAGGTGCTGCACTATAACGTCGGTCATACAGTCCCTGAAGGCGTATCGGTCCTTATATAGGCCATGCACTGTACTGAAGATGAGCTGGTAGAAGGCGAGGGTCCCATCCTGGCAGCCAATCACCTGCACGACAATACAAATGAATGGGTGATTGGGACACAAATTGGCTTCATCCCGAAAAGAACTACGTTAGTAGAAACCAATGACTGATTTCTGAAGATACACAGAAGAGAGAATTTAACGAAGGTTTCGTTTATGCCTTGTGTCATCAATCTGTCTCACCACATAATTGGAATCAGGTTTGACTCTGCAGGTCCACACCCAGGAATTCTGCTCCCCGATAGCGCCAAGGCGTACCCCGTCTTTGGTAAACAGAGACACCTGCCTGTCAGATCCGCTCAGAATGATATATTCTCCTTTGGAAAAGTAGTTGACACAGCAGGGATCAAACCCCAGAGCTCTGTCCTTTCCAACCTGCAATAAGAAAATAAGTATATACACAAAACAAGCACATTTTACATTGGCATTCCCTGTATCTGCACCAAACGGTGACCACATACACTTAATCTTGATGCAAGCAATCATTCATTCCTTATTATTTTACCACACTTCCTTTATTTTAGGCTGGGTTCACATTGCAGCGATGCGGGAACGCCGCGAATCCGCAGCGGGTTCCCGCATCGCATGCCTGCCGGCGGCAGTTCACACTGCCCTATGAGAACTGCTGGGAGTGTCAGTGAAACGTTAATGACACCCCCAGATCAGTTGGCATATCGCAGTGCGATCTGCAAACTCGGACAGGAATCGGATCGCATGGTGTGAACACCCATGCGATCCGATTCAGCTGCGGACCAAAAAAAGGGTCCTGTGCGAGTTTGGGGCTGGTGCGATGCGAATTCAGCCATACTATCTGTATGGCTGAACTCGCATCGCACAGAGATCGGATGTGATTTGCACTGCAGTGCGGTGCGAATCACATCCGGTTCTCGTAGCCGCAGCAGTGTGAACCCAGCCTTAGGCCTCATACGCACTGTCAACACCAAACACAGGAGGTTTTCTGGGAAAGTATGAGCAACTTTTAGGCCTCGTGCACACGTTTTGCAAACTCTCCTAGAAGCTGCTCATATTGGCAGCAGAAAAAACGCTTGATGCTTGTAAAAGTGCGTAATGCGTTTGGGCGTGTGAAGCGCTTGGACATTAATTAATTAATTAAATTATGGTCAAGAATTAAATGCACCTAGCGTTAAAGCACATTTAGACGCATTTAAATGCGTCAAACTTTTTTATGCCAAAACACTACTGATCCTGGGTGCACTGGCAGTGGGGTTTTTGCCTCTAAAAGCTTATGTGTGCATGGACACATTGGCTAACATGCAGAGGCGTTTAGAGGCAAAATAAAAAACAAACAAACACACGCCAGATGCCCCTGGGGCAGCTAAAAAAAAAAAAAAAACATCCAATACAAACATCCAATACATCCTTACAAGCTTATGGCTTGTAATGCTCATAGCGTGCTCTTTTTAACTGCTTAATGTGATATCCTCCCAGGATCAGCCCACGCTTTGGATCTATCACCCATTGTGTCCACCGGACACAGCCGATAACAGATTACTGTACCGGCCCGCTGTCGATACCATGTGCTTGCTGTGGCCAATCACAGCAGATCACATGACAATTGTACACAATGAATGGCTTTGATTCAGGCCATTCATTGTGTACTATTGTGATGAGCTCTACGATTGGCCACAGTGATCACATGGTACAGAAAGGTAAAGAAAGGTACAGAAAGGGTCAATCGAAGCCCACCTGTACCATGTGAATAGTTGTGGCCAATCACAGCTAATAATAATAGTAAACACTGAATGGATAGTTTTATTCAGAAAACATTCACAGTTATAAGCAATCAATAGAAAGAAAAAAAAAATCCTGATCACCTCCCCAGGGTAGTACAGTGTTACTATAGTAACATTGTATTGCTGTGGTCACTGTATGTAAAGAAAAAAAATATATAAAAAATAAAAATGTAATAAAAAAAGTTAATACTTCAAAAATGAAAAAAATAAAATAAAAAATGGTTTTCATCGGCACACCAGTTATATGATATGATGACGCTGTACTGCACTGGTGACAGTATGTAAAATTTTTTTTTAAAAGAAACATTGTGACAAAAAAATACAACTTTAAAAAAAAATTAAAAAAAAATTAATAAAAACTCCACCATGCCTCTTACTAAATACCTTGGACTGTCTACGTTCCAAAAAAAAAAGGATGGGTATGTGTACTGTCCTGGTGTTTTCGGGCCTCTAGTACATCAGAAATTATCGATTTTCAGATATATCTAATAGTTTGTGGACTCTATCATTTTCCTACCGACTAAATAATATACACTGATTTGGGTTATTTTACTAAAGAAATGTAGCAGAATACATTATGGCCTAAATTTTTGAAGAAAGGATACTTATTTACTAAATTTTATAACAGAAATCAAGAAAAAAATTGTGTTTTTTTTCCCCAAAATTCTTTGGTCTTTTTTTTGTTTAGCAAAAAATAAGAAAACCCCAGTGGTGATTAAATACCACCAAAAGAAAGCTCTATTTGTGTAATAAAAATAGCATAAAGTTACAGTGTTGCATGGCGGCACAATTGTCATCCAAAGCGTGACAGCGCTGAAAGCTGAAAAATGGCCTGGGCAGGAAGGGGGATAAAGTGTCAGGTTATTGACGTGGTTAAAAATAGATGAACAAGGCAATCAGTACCTGCTTTCCGCTGAGCTGATAAAAAGAAAGCTTCTGGCCCCAGTCCGCCACAGCCAGGATGTCATTATGCTCGTCCCTGACATAAAAAGAAGCACACAACACACAAGGAATTTCAAAATTGATTTACTATTTGAAAAAACAAATCAGGTAAAAGAGGTGTTTTAACAGTGTTTAACTACTTCCATACCAGGCCTATTTTGGCACTCCTCTCTCACATGTAAAAAATAAATAAATAAAAATCATAAAAAAATTTTTATTTTTTCTCCTCCCTAGAGACCCTAGGGAATAAGATGGTGGTCGTTACACTTTTTTTTTTTGTCACACCGTATTTGCGCAGCAATTTTTCAAACTTGTTTTTTTCATGGATTAAAAAAAAAAAAAAAAAAAAAAAACACACACCCTCTAAAGATAGCCAAATTTTTTTTGTATAATATGACAGAGGTAATGTTACACTGAGTAAAGAGATACTCAACATGTCACACTTTAAAATTGTGCACACTCATATAATGGCGCCAATCTTTGGTACTTAAAAAAAAATCACCATAGGCGCCGCTTAAATTTTTTTTACAGGTTACCAGTTTAGCCTTACAGAGGAGGCAAGAATTGTTGCTCTCGCTCTAACATTTGCGGCAATACCTCACATGTGTGGTTTGAATGCCGTTTACAAATGTGGGCGCGACATACGTATGCGTTGATTTCAATGGGTAGGAGCGGTTTAGGAGCGGTGAATACACCGCTCCTTCACCGCTCCAAAAATGCGGCTAGCAGGACTTTTTTCACCGTCCTGCCAGCACACCGCTCCAGTGTGAAAGCCCTCCGGCTTTCACACTGGAGTGAAAGGGGCCGGTTTTTGTCAGGCGCTACACAGGCGCTATTTTTTTAGCGCTGTAACGCCTGAAAACCGCCCCAGTGTGAAAGGGGCCTAAGTCCAGGGCGTTATATGATGGCCTTGGACGGGAAGTGGTTCAATTGATAGATTCAGTGCCACTTTAAGGGCTCGTTCCCACCATACGTGCATGAAAACTGATGGGTGCTGAAGGGAAAACTGCACAGATTTTACTTGGAGAGACATCAGTTTTCACACGCGTCAGTTATTTGCCCTAGTCACACCAATGTTGTTGTCATGTCAGTTTTTTTCATATGCAAAAAACTGCATATATGTTGCAGATTCCTGCGCAGAAAAAAAAAAAACTGCACATTTTGATGTGAACAGGGCACATAGAGAACAATTTTTTTTTATTTTTTGTTCCCTTGCAGAACGCGTTCAGACAAACTGACGTCTCTGCACCATGCTCTGCATTCCTGGAGTTCATCAACTGACAAAAAAAAAAAATGTAGGACTGAGAATTCTGTCTTCAAATTCAAAGAATTCTAATCTTCAAATATGATATTTCACCAATAAAAGACATCAGTGTGTGATTCACACGACTAGTGTCTGTCCAAATCTACAATATTACTACTAAGCTTACAGACCCTGCAAAGAAAGCATAGGCCCAACCAGGACCAAGGCTGGATTGACATCTATGCATTTTTTTGTGCTTTTTGCAGATTTGCACTACAGTCCATTTAACATGGTTTTCTATGGAACACGTTCTGTAGTGCAAATCTGCAAAATGCAATAGGTGCGAATCCAGCCTAAAGGGGGGGATCAACCAGAGCCGACAGCCAAATGCAGGAAGTTGTGCTGCCACTTGTAGTTCCCTAGCAAAGGAAGGCCTGTGACAGAAAGTCACGTTGCACAGATTATTTGGACAGCGAAGACTCACTTGGAAGGATTCCAGCATATGGACCATACAGGGGAAAGCGTTCCTCCGGGACGTTCAATCTTGACCTTCTCGTCTCCGTTCTTGTTCCTGATGCTCACTACACCATTAAACATCCCCAGTGCAAGGTACTGTCCATCATTTGTCCAGCTGGTAACAAAATAAGTTATGTAAAAATACAACAAGCTATGTTCTCCGATAACTTAAAAGTGACATAACAGATAAAAGTTTAAAGCGGAGTTCCACCCAAAAATGGAACTTCTGCTTTAAGCACTCCTCGCCCCCTTACATGCCACATTTGGCATGTCATTTTTTTTGGGGGGGGGGGGTGGGGGCTTCATTAGGAGGGGGGACTTCCTGTCCCACTTCCTCCTTCCACCCAGGGACCGCCTAGGCGACTCCTTTCGCCTTAGGCGGCACCTCCCTCTAGGCCAGTGATGGCGAACCTTGGCACCCCAGATGTTTTGGAACTACATTTCCCATGATGCTCCACTACACTGCAGAGTGCATGAGCATCATGGGAAATGTAGTTCCAAAACATCTGGAGTGCCAAGGTTCGCCATCACTGCTCTAGGCGATCTCCCGGGACATGTGACAGGTCCCAGGAGATCGCCTGTCCACTCCGGGAGTTCAGCGAGACTCGCGCATGCGCCGTGCGTGCCCGGCCATGAACTTGAAAGCTGTCACGGCCAGGTGCCCAGAGTGGCAATGGAGGCGCTGGCGGAGAGGAGGGGGAGGGGGAGAGGAGCAACACCCTGTTTGGCCACATCGCTGAACCGTGGAACAGGTAAGTGACTGTTTATTAAAAGTCAGCAACTACACTTTTTGTAGCTGCTGACTTTTAATAAACATAAAAAGCCTGGAACTCCGCTTTAACTTAGAAAGTGCATCCAAACTATATCAAAATCTCCACACATGAGAATTACCTTTCTATATGGCAACTTGGCACTAAAGCCAGAAATAGGCATTTCAAATCTTCCCAAGGTGGAAGGAAAGAAATTCAAATATATGGGGTAGGTACCTTTTATGAATCTATTCTTACTTCTTTTCTTTTTCATTTTTTCTTACAAATTGGTGTCCGTGGTTAAATTGGGGGGGGGGGTTTGGCTGCACCATACTTCCAGCTTCATTTCACAGTTTTGCTCTGCTGTTTCTGTCTATAGTGTGTCCTGTCTAAACCTCTTGGCGTTGAATATTGGCGCCCCTGAAGAAGCCTTTGTTAAGGCGAAACATGTTGGGATACTCTCGAATCAGCCAAATACCACCTCAACTAAATTGAATGACTAGACATGGATGTTCAATTACGAATAACCAATGTGGTTTGTGTGTCACCTTGATTTTCCCTTTTGTGTTTTAAAAAATTGTATTTAATAAACAAAACAACTTTTTTATTTTAACAAACGGCATATCATCCTTTTTTCTTTTCCTTTTTTCATCCTGTAATTGGGGTTTCTACTTATATAAAAAAAAAAAACAATTAGAAAAATATTTTCCTTTCTTTATATGATATGATAAAGTGTTTGGCACCGCAATAATCCCCCTCCCCCTCTTTTCTTCAATTTTTCAAATACATGGCTTACCTTAAGCCAGGTACACATGAGCCGAATGTTGGGAGACAATTGCCGGTTTAAAAAAAAAAAAAACAACACGTCCGACATTTGGCCCGTGTGTATGTCAGTCTGTCGGACGTGCATGCTGGAAAACCAGCAGCCAACCAAGTCCCGGAGTGTTCTTGTGGGGGGTGCTTTACTAACTTCGTACTAACCCTCGACATTCTTTAGTGGCTCTGACCGGAGCTGACAGTTTTTTTCCGTTCAACCCAAAAAACGAATATTGTGTACCCATCTTCAGCCTACAACACCAGTGAAAAGTATTCACGCTGATCTTACCAATACAAATAAATGCAAATCTGATTTACCTGCAGCAGGTGATTTTACTGCTCACTTTGTGTTTAGACACAGACTTCTGTTCGGGAGACCACAGCCCTGACAGGTAGAAGACAATATATGAGAGATCGTTCCTTCCAGAGAAGTACAATGTTTAAGAGACTGTTTAAGAGACTGAGAAAAAAAAAAAAAAAAAAAAAAAAAACTCACCAAAGTCACTGGAGGAGCAGGAGGCCAGCTGGTGGGTAACAGGATTGTAGGAGACACACTGGATGGAGTCATTGTGCCTAATAATTAAAGGAAATGGGTTTTTTTTTTTTTTTTTTTAAGATATATTTATTGAATTTTGAGTTTACAAAAAAGACAAAATGTGTGTGTGTGTGTATATATATATATATATATATATATATATATATATATATATATATATATATATATATATATATATATATATATATATATATATATAAAAAAAAAAAAAAAAAACACAAGTAATCCACTTACCCCAAATTTTATTGAACACTCTTGGTTTCTTCCGAAGTTCAAACATAAAATTTATATAATGTGGTGTAGCGGTTAGCACTCTCGCCTAGCAGTAAAAAGGGTCGCTGGTTCGAATCCCAACCACAACACTACCTGCCTGGAGTTTGCATGTTCTCCCTGTGCCTGCGTGGGTTTCCTCCGGGTACTCCGGTTTCCTCCCACACTCCAAAGACTTGCTGGTAGGTTAATTGGCTTCTGTCTAAACTGGCCCTAGTATATGAACGTGAGTTAGGGACCTTAGATTGTAAGCTCCTTGAGGGTAGGGACCGATGTGAATGTACATGTAAAGCACTGTGTACATTGACGGCGCTATACAAGTACCTTAAATAAATAAAAGTAAATATAAGGGTAGAGAGTCATTAACGAGTTTTAACCAATGCGTCAGAGTAGGTGATGGTGACCCATTCCAGGATAACAGAAGTGATTTCTTGGCATAAAAATATAGCATACGTAGCAGTCTCTTAGCATGTGAAGAGAGCGTAAGGCCGCGTACACACGGGCGGATTGTCTGCCCAACTAAGTTCGTCAGACAATCCGACAGACAGTCCGTCCAACTTTTGAATGAATGGACTTGACCACACACGACGAACAGACAGTCCGCTGAAAGCTTGCGCGATGACGTGTACAGCACGTACGACGGGACTAGAAATACGACGTCCAATACACTGCAGTGCAACCTTTCGCCGTGTAAATCCTTTCTGAGCATGCGCCATACTTAGTCCGTCCAACTTGCCTACTCACGAGAGGACTGTCCGCTGAAACCAAGTTTGGACGGACAAAATTCCGGAAATTCCGTAAGACTTTGTTCGTCAGACAGTCCGCTGAAAAAGTCCGCTGAAGCCCACACACGAGCGGATTGTCCGCTGAAACACGGTTCAGCGGACTAAGTTGGGCAGACAATCCGCCCGTGTGTACGCGGCCTTAGATTCCCAAATGTACCCAACAGACAATTCTTGTGGTTCAAAATATTCGGGAGACCCAATGCAGTGGAAATGAAGGAACCTACGTCTGTCCAAAATCTCTAAACTACTGAGCAGGACCATTGAAAGACATTAGGGCTGTTACTGATTAAAATTTTCGAGGTCGATTTTTTTTTAAATCGATTAATTGACTAATCTCGATTAATTATAACGCACATACAGATCCAACTAATTTTGGCTGATCTCCTTGCACTGCAACTCTGCATTAGTCAGTGGTAAATGTGGTATACACTATATACAGTGCCTTGCGAAAGTATTCGGCCCCCTTGAACTTTTCAACCTTTTGCCACATTTCAGGCTTTAAACATAAAGATATAAAATTTTTATTTTTTGTGAAGAATCACCAACAAGTGGGACACAATTGTGAAGTGGAACGAAATCTATTGGATAATTTAAACTTTTTTAGCAAATAAAAAAACTGAAAAGTGGTGCGTGCAAAATCCAATAGATTTTGTTCCACTTCACAATTGTGTCCCACTTGTTGGTGATTCTTCACAAAAAATAAAAATTTTATATCTTTATGTTTGAAGCCTGAAATGTGGCAAAAGGTTGAAAAGTTCAAGGGGGCCGAATACTTTCGCAAGGCAATGTACAATCCCCTGACACTAGTTAGTTTCCACAATCCATGACTTAACTTCACAGTTCACACAAATACGTTTTAAATTCAAACTGTAGCACTGACGTAAGTCATTTTTTTTAAACTTTAAGAAAAACGTAGAAAGTTAGTATAACTTTAATTATAAAACTTATCTAGTATATTGACTGTCAGTCATTTTATAGTAGGCAAGTAGGCATCACTTTAGCCAGTCACGCAGACATACCAGAGTGTTTACATTTTGTTGTTGTTTTTACAACGTTAAAAAACGGAGGTTATCAAATTTGCCTACCCTTAGCTCACTGAATGATCCCAGTTAACCACATTCATATTTACCATCACTGTCCAGGCTGTCCAGTGACGTCACGAACATCAATGTCACCAGACTCCTCCCCCCTTCCCTTCGTTAGAAGACGGAGGCACTTGGGGAAGGGGGGGGGGGGGGGGGGAGTCCGGTGACATCACCGGATCTCCAATGGAACTCCCTGAAGACCCAGAAGCCAGTGGAGAGGTGAGTACCAATCAAAAGAATCTTGATCGATCAAAAAATTTTTTACGATTAATCTAAGAATGAATCTTTAATTTTCCCAGCCCTAAAAGACATGTTTACTACCATTGATTAAAAAGGACTATACAGCATCAGAACACCTGCCTCAGAAACCTCAGGAGGAAGCTGCTAACCTCCGCCTCTTATGTCCCGTACACACGAGCGGATTCCGTGGGAAAAAACTTGGATGGTTTTTCTGACGGAATTCTGCTGAAGCTTGGCTTGCATACACACGGTCACACAAAAGTTCTCGGAACTTTCGACCGTCAAGAACGCGGTGACGTACAACATTGCGACAAGCGGAGAAAATGCATACTAGCTCATTATGCCTTTGTCTTACAAGGTTTTTTTTTTTTCCAGGTTTACAATCACTTTAAAAGCACTCACGTGTATTTCAAAATGCCTTCCAGTTTGGAGGTCCATATGATGACACTTTTATCAGCAGATCCCGAGGCAAACCTCTTACCTATAATCAAAAAGAAAGTGTAAAAAAATAAAAAAAAAATAAAAAGAATTATATTGCTCTAGTCACTGATTTTAAAGCTTATTTGTTGACTATTATTATAATTACTGTACACATAAGTGCTGATTCACACAGGGGCAACAAGACTTCAGCACAACTTTGCAAGGCGACTTCAACGCGACTTACAACACGACTTCAAGTCGCCCCCAGGACAGACGACTTTGGCTGTGGCCAATCAGAGAATAATCAGCTCTCTGGGAGGGGTTTGCCTGGGTAAACTACATTTATTTTCCTGTAAAGTCACTTCAATATAGATGGAGATCCGACTTGGAGGCGACTTCCATTGAATTCTATGGGTGCAGGTCGCCTAGAAGTCGCCTTGAAGTAGTAGAGGAACCTTTTCTGAAGTCGGATTGAGTTCAGTAGTGTGCATTAAGACGGCTCTCATTGACTATAATGCAATTCCCAATGTCAAGCGACTTGGGGGCGACTTGAGGGCTGACAAGTCGGATCGTGTGAACCGACCCTTAAGGCTATGTTCACCTTTTGCAAAAATAAAGAAATAAAATAAATGCGCATCTTTATGTAGGTACAAAATGTGCATTTATTTTTTTTTTTTTTTACTCTGCAGCCTTTATAAGGATTGTACCCGCAATCAGCAGATCGCAAGTTCAATACCAGGATCCTTACAGGCAGGCAGTTACTGAAGTCTAGGAAGAATCAATATAAATACATGTTTAACGTTACCAAAGGTGAACTTATCATTGAATGTGTTCTTATTACCAAACAAACATTGCCAATCTAAGTTTATGTAAAAAATATTGGGTCACATGTTCTCTCCTGATTTTAAGGACCTGTCTGCAGTCGACTGTTTTGGTTAAGCCACCCAATCAGAAGGTCCGCCTGAGTGGTTTGACCAGGTCAGCCCCTCAAGAAATGGTATTGATGCAACCCTAATTTTATGCATTAAGGTGACATACCTACTGTGCTGCAGCTATAAACCCCCCCCCCCCCCCCCCCCCCCACTTCACCTTTTTTTTACCTGAGCCCAAACCAAACCAGCTATGTGCACGAGTGTAGTGGCTCCAGCCAAGCCACTGTCTCTTTCCTCATTGGACAGACTGATGGCAGCAGGAGCCATTGAATCCCGCTGCTGTCAATCAAGTCCTGTGACAAGGGAGCAGGGGGGGGGGGCAGGGGCTGAGCCCCACTGTCTGTGTCAATGGACACAGCAGCAAGGCTCGTGAGCAAGCCCACGTGGGTGCCCCCAGCAACTTACCATGGGGGCACCAGATGAAGAGAAGGGGCCTGGAGCGCAGGCAGAGGAAGATTGGGGCTGCTTTCTGCAAAATCATTACACAGAGCAGGTAAGTATAAGCGCGTTTGTTATTTTTATTTAAAAAAAAAAAACACATTTTTAAATTAACCACTTTAACGCTTTAGAACCCCTTTAGGTCTAAGGAATGAACTGGCTCCATCAAACTCTCTCCATCTGTGCGACTGTTCCCCCACAGCGTTCTCTCTATGCTGATCTGGCCTGTGGTCGCACGCTGACCTCCTGACATACAATGCAGGGCTAGGAATGAGCTCAGGTGTGTTCAGATCCTAGTCCAAACCCAACTGAGGGAGCACACCAGGAAGCTGTCACCTGTACTGGGCCAATCATCTGTGGCATGGGTATTCCCAGCTTCTTGACGTGCTAGCTCAGGTGGGTTCAGACTAGGACTTGTACATGCCTGAGCTCATCCCAATGTGGGACTAATCGTCCTGGAATGTATGTGATGATGCCGATGGCCTGCCCATAGCCTGGAGAAAAGAAGAGATGAGGGTAGTGCCAGAGCCTTGAATACGGTGATTAATTTACCTTTTCATCCTGGAGTTGGACTTTAAATAGAGAAAGGACTTTTTGGAGAAAAAAAAAAAAAAAAAAAACACATACACACCAATATGAAATCATCTGGTTATTTACCATCTTTGGCATACGCCACACAATATACCATATCCTTATGCCCCTTTAATGGCTGAAGTAAGGTCCCATCCGATGTGTCATAGACCTGCAAATACACAAAAAATTAAAAACACACACTTTATTAACCTGAAGATCCATCCAATGTCAGCATTATATAAAATAGAATTATGGGCAACATTTTTTTTGTCATTTTGGATAGAGTAAGGGAGGGTTATAACCCCGTCAATCCCCCCCCCCCCCAACTATCTGTGTCCCATGGGGGGGGGGGGGGATTTCCCTCCACTTCCTGTCCCATTACCAAACCAATTAACCACTTGCCTACTGTGCATTTTCACCAGCCCAGGACAATTTTTAGCCTTCAGTGCTCTCACACTTTGAATGTCAATTGCGCGACCTTGCAACACTGTACCCATATGACTTTTTTTTTCACGCAAAAACACTTTTTTTGGTGGTATTTAATCACTGCTGGGTTTTTTATTTTTTTCCTGAAAAAATAAGTCTGAAAATCTTTTAGAAAAGCGTTTTAAATAAGTAATTTTTCTCCTTTACCGATGTGCGCTGATGAGGCGGCACTGATTAGGTGGTACTGATAGGCTGCACTGATGAGCATGCACCACTGACTAGCAGCACTAATGGGCAATGCAGATCAGTGCCCCCGATTACCTGTACATGTCTCCCCTGCGAGGGGATGCCACTGATTGGCCCTCCTCACACTCTGTCAGTGTGTGCCGAGGAGAGCAGATGGCAATGGCCCTACCTTGTTTACATGTGATCAGCTGTGATTGGACACAGCCGATCACTTGGGTAAAGAGCCTCGTCATCGACTCTTTACCAAGATCGGGGTCATGCCATACCCAGGTGCCCCTAATGGACGCACCGCCACTGGTTTGGTCCCACCCTATTTTGTTCTGAGAGCGGGACGGGAAGTCGCTGTCTCACTTCTGGCACACAGTGCTGTATACTGTGCATAGCTGAGTCTACACACAGGATTATACACAGCGCACACACAGCAGGCACATCTAGTAGTGAAGGTAATACTTTGCTGGGACCAGCTTGGTCCAAACAAACTATTTACCTGCCTGCTGAACACACACAGTAAATATACTGCGAGCGGGCGGCAGGTGCAGGCATAATTATGTACACGTACGCGATCGGGCTCCTTCTGGGTATGTAGCGCGTGCATGCGCACCCTCTGCTGTGCTTGGACACAGCACAAGTTTGGCAGCTGCGGTTTCAGCCAATTATTTCGGCTGTGTCCAATCACACAGAGTTCTGCGTTTACAGCGATCTGGCCGTTTCAGGGGGAAATAACAGCCAGATAGTAAAGTAAATGCAGCACATATTACACATTGTTAGGCACACAGTTAACCCTGTGATCGCCCCTAGATGTTAACCCCTTCCCAGCCAATGTCATTAGTACAGTGGCTGCGTACAGTATTTTCCCTGATCAGCATATTAGTGTCACTATTGATGCCAGTGACCCTTCCAGTGAGGGTATGTTAGTGCCAGATTGCCCACCACAGTCCCACTAAATTTCAGTATATACACCATAGTTTGTAGACGCTATGACTTTCACACACACCAATTAATATACATTTATTGGGATTGTATTGTAGCAGAATACATTTTGGCCTAAATTTATGAAGAAATAAGATTTTTTTTTTATTGGAGATACAGAGAGATAGAGATAGATATAGAGATAAAAAATATTTTTTTTTACACTTTCAGTCTTTTTTCACATTTACTGTATTTATCAGCGTATAACACGCACATTAATTTTAAGAGGGAAGTTTCAGGAAAAAAACAACAACTTACATTTTAAATAAGGAACTTTGAAGCAAAATAAGGGTCAGTGCCCATCTGCAGCCTCATCATTGCCATCAGTGCAGCCGGATCAATGTCCATATCTGCAGCCTCACAAGTGCCATCAATGCAGCCTCATCAGCCCACATCAAGGCAGCGGCCTCGCCATTGCCATCAAGGCAGCGGCCTCGCCATTGCCATCAAGGCAGCGGCCTCGCCATTGCCATCAAGGCAGCGGCCTCGCCATTGCCATCAAGGCAGCCTGATCGATGCCCATCTGCAGCCATTTAGTGAGAATCTCCTATGATAGACAGAACACTGGTCCAATGGCGGCCCAGGAGACGGGACTTCCTATTACAGAGGCCGCCAAGTAAACAGAAGAGTCTCACTGTATGTAATCTGATGATGACACTCCCTTCTCCCCCCTCCGAGGCAGCTAAAATTTAAGTATTGGCTTATAACACGCACACGCCATATGCACCCGAATCTGATGGTGAAAAAGTGAGTGTTATACGCCAATAAATACAGTATATAATAATAAAAAAAAAAAAAACAGTGGTGATCAATTGCCATCAAAAGAAAGCTCCATTTGTGTGAAAAAAATAATATAAATTAAATTTGCGTACAGTGTTGCATAAACGCTCAATCGCCAAAGTAGCGCAGTGTTGAATAGCAATTTTTATTTTAAATGGCCTGGTCATGAAGGGGGTAAAACCTTGCGGGGCTGAAGAGGTTAAACTTCACTACAAGCTGGAGATAATCTGTAACATATTGTAAATTCCAGAGAACATTGCGATTTTATGATTACTGTCAGAACGATATCCGTGACGTCATCACCTACCAGAACTTTATTTCCCGCAGCCACGATCAGCTGCGTCCCGTCAGGTTTGAAGGCCAAATCAAAGATACTGGAGGAGGAACAGAACAATAAAAGATTATTGAAGAGTTGGGTAGAAATTTTAAACACGGAGAAGCTAATTTATTACAAAGTAGAATCTGAAATAAAGGCAACTAAAGGAAATACAAATATTCTTCCTGCGATATTTTTATCAAATAAAGAGACACCGTCCTTCCCGATTTGACTTGTTTGTTGCAGCCATTGTTCTTGTTAATCACATTCTCACAATAAAACACAAATTTAAAAGAACACCACAGATCCAAAATCACATGAGACTAAGGCCGCGTACACACGGGCGGACTGTTCGCCCAACCTTGTCCGCTGAACAGTGTTTGGGCGGACAGTCCGCTCGTGTGTGGGCTTTCAGCGGACAGTTTCAGCGGACAGTTGGACGGACAAAGTCTTTCGGAAATTCCGAAAAACTGTCCGCTGAAACTGTGTTTGAGCGAACAGTCCGCCCGTGTGTGGGCCAGTCCGCTGTACTTTCGAAATGAGCAGACTGTTCCCGCTCGGAAAGTCCGCCCATTTCGAGCGCGTGTACAGGTAGGCGGGGCCCGCGAAGGAGACTTCGCGGGTTCCGCCGCCTGGAATGGGCTTAAAGGGGAACCCCAACGCCGAAAAAAAATCGGCGTGGGGGTTCCCCCCAAGTCCACACCAGACCCTTGTCCGAGCACGCTACCCGGCCGGCCAGGAAAGGGGGGCGAGCGAGCGCGCCCCCCCTCCTGAGCCGTACCAGGCCGCGTGCCCTCAACATGGGGGGGTGCCTTGGGGAAGGGGGGCCGCGCGGCCCCCCCCACCCCAAAGCACCTTGTCCCCATGTTGATGAGGACAAGGGCCTCTTCCCGACAACCCTGGCCGTTGGTTGTCGGGGTCTGCGGGCGGGGGGCTTATCGGAATCCGGGAGCCCCCTTTAAGAAGGGGGCCCCCGGATACCGGCCCCCCACCCTATGTGAATGAGTATGGGGTACAATGTACCCCTACCCATTCACCTGTGAAATAAAGTACAAAAAAAAAAACACAACACAGGGGAAAAAATATTTTATTGCACAGCTCCGGGGGTCTTCCGTCTTCGGGGGTCTTCTCGCCGGACTCCTCCGCTATGTGTGTGTAGCTCTTTTGCTAGCGGAGGAGTCCGGCTTTCTTCCTCCCCGCCGCCGGCCTCTTCTCCCGACTTCGGGGGTCTTGTCCCCCTCTTCGGTTCTTCTGCCGGGCCACCGCGCCTGGTCCGGTGGCCCGGTCTTCTGTCGCCGCTGCCTTCCGTTCTTCTGTCGCCGCCTTCGGTTCTTCTGCCGGGCCACCGCGCCTTCCTGTAGCTCTTTTACAGGCGGTGGCCCGGTCTTCTGTCGCCGCTGTCGCCGCCGACTTCCGTTCGTGTTCTTCTTCTTGTTCTTCTCCAGGAGATGTTGACACGTCGCTCCCTCCGGCCGGAATGCCAGAGCCGCGCTGTGCGGTCACTTATATAGTGACAATGGGGCGGGGTCACATGGTATATGTCACATGGGTTGGTCACATGGGTTGATGTCACATGGGGACTATGACATCGTAAGGGGGCGGGGTCACCATGTGACCAACCCATGTGACATATACCATGTGACCCCGCCCCATTGTCACTATATATACATATATATTCTTTGTTTTGTAAATTCTATCTAGGATGAGGTACCGCCTGCTGGTTATCCTAATATCACTGAAGTCATTTTAGGAACTTTCACATGACACACTGAGGCTCCGAACTCCTGCTTGGTATGCACGCTGCACCCCCCCTCACCTCCTATGCACGCTGCACCCCCCCCCTCGCCTCCTATGCACGCTGCACCCCCCCCCTCGCCTCCTATGCACGCTGCACCCCCCCTCGCCTTCTATGCACGCTGCACCCCCCCTCGCCTCCTATGCACGCTGCACCCCCCCTCGCCTCCTATGCACGCTGCACCCCCCCTCACCTCCTATGCACGCCGCACCCCCCCCTCGCCTCCTATGCACGCTGCACCCCCCCACCTCCTATGCACGCTGCACCCCCCCGCCTCCTATGCACGCTGCACCCCCCCTCGCCTCCTATGCACGCTGCACCCCCCCCTCGCCTCCTATGCACGCTGCACCCCCCCTCGCCTCCTAAGCACGCTGCACCCCCCCACCTCCTATGCACGCTGCACCCCCCCCTCACCTCCTATGCACGCTGCACCCCCCCTCGCCTTCTATGCACGCTGCACCCCCCCTCGCCTCCTATGCACGCTGCACCCCCCCTCGCCTCCTATGCACGCTGTACCCCCCCTCGCCTCCTATGCACGCTGCACCCCCCCACCTCCTATGCACGCTGCACCCCCCCCTCGCCTCCTATGCACGCTGCACCCCCCCCTCGCCTCCTATGCACGCTGCACTCCCCCCTCGCCTCCTATGCACACTGCACTCCCCCCTTGCCTCCTATGCACGCTGCAACTCCCCCCTTGCCTCCTATGCACGCTGCAACTCCCCCCTCGCCTCCTATGCACGCTGCAACTCCCCCCTTGCCTCCTATGCACGCTGCAACTCCCCCCTCGCCTCCTATGCACGCTGCAACTCCCCCCTCACCTCCTATGCATGCTGCAACCCCCCTTGCCTCCTATGCACACTGCACCACCCCCCCCCCCCCCTCCGCCCCAGCTCCTATGCACGTTGTGGCCCCCCTCGCCTCCTATGCACGTTGTGGCACTCCAGCCACCGTGCCCCCTACAGTTTCGATGCATGCTGTGCCTTTCCCTTTCCCCACCTTTATGCACGCTGTGGCCCCCAGCTCCTGGTTGCTATGTGCAATGGGGCCCCTGGCTCCTGGTTGCTATGTACACTGGGCCCCCAGATTCTGGTTGCTATGTACACTGGGCCCCCCAGCTTCTGGTTGCTATGTACACTGTGGCCCCCAGCTTCTGGTTGCTATGTACACTGTGGCCCCCAGCTTCTGGTTGCTATGTACACTGTGGCCCCCAGCTCCTGGTTGCTATGTACACTGTGGCCCCCAGCTCCTGGTTGCCATGCAAACCCCCCGAGCCTCCTTACCATTGCTCCACCTTGTCCCTGTCATGGA
Source organism: Lithobates pipiens (assembly GCF_037356315.1). Taxonomy (NCBI): domain Eukaryota; kingdom Metazoa; phylum Chordata; class Amphibia; order Anura; family Ranidae; genus Lithobates; species Lithobates pipiens. The sequence continues at coordinate 52,049,986 of NW_027507785.1, forward strand.
CTTTATCCACCCAGGTGGGGACAGCCCTCATGTCTCCGGTATCACCGAGTCCTCACCGGCCGCTCCTCCGTCTCCTCCGGTCACCACAACAACTCACAGCTCATTACCATCCCGAACCCCGCCCCCTGACGCTGACAGCATGGACCGGCACATGCGCGGAGAGAACCTGTACACTGAGCATGCGCCATCAGGTACTTTCCGCTCAGCTGTGTCACGTGATGGCATGGCGGGATCTATACTGGACAGGTAAGTACAAAAATGACCGGGGGAGGGGGAGGGGATCAGACCTCCAGCTACCAAGAGAGCAGACCGGATATTATCCAGGAAATGTTATTAGAGAGGATGATAAATCCCCCCTCCATATGGTGTGATTTGTATAATAACACAGACTATAGAGCATGCCAGGAGTGACAGTTATCAGAAGTGACAGTTATCTGGAGTGTTATCAGAAGTGACAGTTAGCTGTGTATTCAAATTGTTTACTTCCTATTTTTTATCCGTAAAAAAAGAAACATTCAGTTTGGATTCTATAAATAATCATTTCAGTTTGTCCCTCCTTGTGATTGGTGATGCAGTGATCACATGACTCCGCCCACTTCATCATGTAACTGTCGCGGAGCGCGTGCACACCTGACAGTTATCCCCACGGGGGCGGCGGTGTCAGGGAACTGTGACCCTCCCCCCCCCCCCGCAGGTGAATTGGTGCGCCAATGTGGCAGAATTATTAAATTGATGAAATTTGCTAAAAATAAATCTGGCGTGCCTGGAAACGACAGAAAGGAGGAACGTGGCGCCGGCGTGACCGCTATGAAAAGGGAGCGCAGAGAAGTGAAAACACAGCCCAACCGCCAATAAAAAGTCACACGCCATGGAAGTGTTTGAGGATCTGATACATTTTTTCATTACTTTTAATATTTAAACATTTTTTTTTTTAAATGTTTTATTAATTTTAAATTATTGGAAATTTTTACGTTTATATTCATCATTCTTTTTTTTTATTATTAGTTTTTAAACCTTTTTTTAATCTTTAATATTTTTTAACTTTTTTTTTTTTTTTGAAGATGTTATACTTTTTTATTTCTAATAGTTTTTATCTTTCCTTTTTTTTAGTTTTTATATTTTTTCATTTGTTTTCTTGAATATTTTACAGTTTTTATCTTTTGAAGGTTTTAAATGATTTTATTAATTTTTTTCATTTTTGTTGGGGTTTTTATTTTTAAGATGTTATAATTTTATTTTTATTTTTAAAAAGTTAAAGCTTTCATTTACTTTCTTGAATCTATTTTTTATTCATTTGTTTGAATGTTTGATTATTTAAAAAAAATGTATCTTTAACATACACGTGTGTGTGTGTGTGTGTGTGTGTGTGTGTGTGTGTGTGTGTGTGTGTGTGTGTGTGTGTGTATGTATCTATATATATATATATATATATATATATATATATATATATATCACTACATCCCTTCCTGCTTACTGGAGCCATAAAGGCTCCAAATAAATAAAAATAAAAAAAGACAGAATTAAAAACAGCCAATCTTGGCGTTTTGAATGCTTTTAAGTGCAAAGGAGAGATTTTGGGGTCTTATGGACCGCAGATCCCTCCATAAAGAGGACCTGTCACTGCCTATTACATTACTGACACAGGGGATGTATACATTCCTTGTGACAGCAATAAAAGTGATCAGATTTTGTTTATTTTTTTTTAAATGACAGTGAAAAAATAAAATAAATAAGAAAAAAAAAATTACCGCGCCCCATCCCTCCGAACTCACGTGCAGAAGCGAACGCATACGTAAGCCGTGCCCGCAAATCTAAACAGTGTTCAAGACCACACATGTGAGGTATCGCCGCGATCGTTGGAGCGAGAGCAATAATTCTAGCCCCAGACCTCCTCTGTAACTCTAAACTGGTAACCCGTAGAAATGTTTAAATACGTTTCCTATGGAGATTTTATGGAGTACCGCAGTTTGCCATTCCACGAGCGTGCGCAATTTTAAAGTGTGACATGTAAGGTATCTATTTGCTCGGCGTAACATCATCTTTCACGTTATACAAAAAAATTGGTATAGGTTTTTTTTTTTTTTTATTATTCATTAAAAAGGTTTTTTTTTTTTTTTTTTTTAAATACTGGTGTACCGGGGTGATGCCTGCAGCTGCAGGCATTGTAATGTTCTTTAGAGCAGACGGTCCGCGTTCTTGTGATAATCAGTCGCTGGGTGGTTATTACAAGCAGCGGGACGGGACTTCCCTGTTTTTAATAAAAAATAAAATACTGGTCTACCGGGGTGATGCCTGCAGCAAAAAATTGCAAAAAAATGGGCTAACTTTACTGCTCCTTCCCTTTTTTTTTTCTGATGAAATTGTTTTTCTTTCCCCCAAAAAATTGCATTTGAAAGACCGCTGCGCAAATACAGTGTGACATAAAGTATTGGAACATTCGCCATTTTATTCTCTAGGGTCTCTGCTAAAAAATGTATGTATGTATATATATATATATATATTAGAGGTCGACCGATATATCGGCCGGCCGATATATCGGCCGATATTTGCCGTTTTTTAAATAATCGGCATCGGCCGATTTTGTTAGTAAAAAGCCGATTCTACAGCGGGACTTTGAAATGAGTTCTGTAAGAAGTCAGTGTGAGTTGTCTGAGTCGTCATAGCAACCCTTTCCTCCACTCTGGGCAGACTGCCAAGAAAAGAACTAAATGATACAATGTTTACACTTCTGAATGACTAAGTCATCTCTGTGTAGAAGTTCTCAGTTTAACCATTTAAAGACTAAATCTTTTCTGACACTTGTTGCTTACAAGTAAAAAATCCTGTATTTTCTGCCAGAAAATCACTTAGACCCCCCAAAAAATATATATATTTTTTTAGCAGAGATCCTAGGGAATAAAATAGCGGTTGTTGCAATATTTTATGTCACACGGCATTTGCACAGAGGTCTTTCAAATGCATTTTTTGGGGAAAAAAATACACCATTTAAAAAATAAAATAAAAACAGTAAAGTTAGCCCTTTTTTTTTTTTTTTTTTTTTTTTTTTTGTCCAAAAGTTTTGACTACCTGTTTTTATTTAATATATAGGTTTTTTGTTTTTTTTCATCTAGATCATACATACAAGTAAACTGATTGGAGGTTTGTTTTGTTTAATAAATGTTTAAAGCGGGAGTCCGCCGGGACTCCGCGTTTTTTTTTTTTTTTTTTTTTAAAGCCAGCAGCTACAAATACTGCAGCTGCTGACTTTTAAAATAATGACACTTACCTGTCCAGCGTGCCCGCGATGTCGGCACCCGAAGCCGATCTCTAGATCGACACTCGAGTGCTGCCGCCGCCGCCATCTTGGGTATGGGAATCAGGAAATGGAGCCTTTCGGCTTAATTTCCCGGTTCCCTACTGCGCATGCGTGAGCCGCACTGCGCAGTGAGGACGGTCCCCGCTGCCTCTGGGATCTGTGTGTTTCCCAGCAGGCAGCGGGGCACTTGCGGAAGGGGGCGGGCACTTGCGGAAAGGGGCGTAATGTACGCCCCTTTCCGCAGAGAGCTAGCCCGGAAGTGGGTGCAGTTACCTGGATTATCCAGGTAACTGCACCCCCCTGAAAGGTGCCAATTGTGGTGCCGGAGGGGGGGAGGGTTCCGATGAGCGGAAGGTCCATTTTAGGGTGGACCTCCGCTTTAAGTGTAAGAAATTTTCTGTATCACTAATGAAGGCTGCTTTCACACTGGAGTGGGCAGACGTTGATGGTAAAACGCAATCATTTTGCCATCATTTTAGCGGTGCTATTTGGCTGCTAGTGGGGCACATATAACCCAGCTAGCGGCCAAGGAAGAGGTTAAATGCGCCCATGAAGCACCGCTGCCAAATCACATTGCATGCGCTTCGGCAGTGGTGTCCATTCATATCAATGGGCAGGAGTGGTGGAGGAGCGGTATACACCACTCCAAACGTGCTGCTTGCAGGACTTTTTTTTTTTAAGATCCTGCCAGCGCATCGCCTCAGTGTGAAAGCACTCTATCTTTCACGCAGACTGCAGGGGAGCCATTTTGCAGGCACTTTACAGGCGCTATTTTTAGCCCAAAAGCGCCTTAAAAAACGCCCCAGTGGAAAAGGTGTGTTAGATCAAGGGGGATTAAAAATAAATAAATAAAATAAAATCGGCCTAACATATCGGCCCAAAAAAATCGGCATCATATATCGGCTATCGGCCTCCATGATTTCTAAATATCGGCATCGGCATCGGCCAGAGAAAAACCCATATCGGTCGACCTCTAATATATATATATATATATATATATATATATATATATATATAATATGTTTGGGGGGGTTCTAAGTAATTTTGCTAGGAAAGAAATACTGATTTTAATTTGTAAGCAACAAATGTCAGAAAAAGGCTTAGACATGAAGCAGTTAATCTATTTGAAAACGTTTGGTGAAATTTAGTGACGTTCATTCAATGAATGTTTTATGAATGGATCCCCAAAGTGTATCCATGTATGTGTTTTTATTTTTATTTTTTTCATTAATTTTTTCCTTGTAGTATAAAGGTGGAGCCCCTGGACGTCTCACAACCATTGCGCGAGGATGAAGAATCGCAGAAAGATGAGCTCTCCGAAGACGGAACTTCTAGTGCCCCCGGAACACTTCCTGAGGGCTGGAGAAAGATCGTCACACGGAGAAAAACGGGGAAAACGGCGTGGAGACGTGACGTGTATTTTATAAGGTGGGTGACCTATAGATTCAAGACATGCTCTATAAGCAACCAATCAATAGTCCATATAAACCCCGAGACATTCCTTCTTCTGAAGTCCCATTTCCACCCCACCGATGTTGATCTGCATTTTGCTGTTCCATGTTTGCACATTCCACCTTAATTTGGATAAATAACCCGTTCACTGCCAGAGAGGTTTTTTCACGTTTAGCTCAACCCTGCCAGTGGCGGCCCCCCATGGTCCCTGGGCTCTCCCGCTTTTACTAGGAGCCCGGGAACACAACCACCGGCTTCAGGATGGAGAGCAGGGCGTACCCGTATCCACGGCTTTAAACAGCAACAGTGGACTAGCCTGCTACATCAATTTTTCACTTTGGTTTTCGGGGTGTCTTTGTGGCATCCTTTTGTTCCGAACACATTACCCAGTCCATATCGGTATAGATATCCACCATGACATTTTTCCCCGTTGAGATCTGATTCAAAGTGTTCCGTTAATATTTCTGAGCAGTGTTCAATATTTTTTAAATTCAGAATAATACAGAATAACAAAATACAAGATAATCAACAATCGTACAATGCTGGTCACATAAATCAATCGAGTGGCGGCCCGTCCATTAGGGGCGCCGCTCTCCTAATCTATGCGACTGACCCCAATCTAAATGCGGGGCGCCAGACGCATGGATTCCAATGGGGTTATATATTTTTTTTTTAAGCACATGATTCGAGCCAGAGGCTCTAATTGTTTTAAAAAAAAAAGGGTGGGCTCGGGGCACAGAGCACTACGCCCCGATCCCACCCAGTTGTGTGACAAATGCAAATTAATATTGGCTATTGTCATCCTGATTCTTCTCCTGGCCAATCGGGAAGCATGTTCTGAGACCCGATTGGCCAAGAGGAAAAGTGATCGTATTGGCCGCCAAGGTAAAGAGGATGGAAGCCGCCTCAGTGAAGCCACTGAGGAGGAGGAGACACAGGAAGGAGCCAAAGCTGCTAGATGGGGTAAGTGGGGGGGGGGCAAGCAATCAACCAGGGGTATGGGGCCTGGGTACCAGGTAAGGAGGATGGAAGCTGCCGAGGAGGAGGAGACACAGGAAGGAGCCAAAGCTGTTAGATGGACTATGTGGGGGGCGGACAAGCAATGGGGGGGGGGCTGGGTACCTGGCGTCTTGTTTGATGTCCCGTCCCCCCCACCAGCCGCCACTGGGTCAATTCATATATGGAGCACCCCGAAACCCAGGGGAAGTCAAACACACCAGAGAGGAGGATTCAAGGGACAAGCTGGCATATTCCTTATTTGTACTTTCTCTAGGGATGTGGCACCATCCAAATGGGGCAATTACCAATTGTCTGACATAATTATGTATATATTTTGGTTTGTCCCCTTCCATAATGAAGTCTTGAGGACATCTGTGATTATTTCCTGCAGGGGTTTTGTTTTGTTCTTCGTTTATGTCTGTAGCTTTTATTTTTGTACTTTTTTTTTTTTTTTTTTTCAAATGTAATAAAAAGAGGGGAAAGAGAAGTTTTTTTTTTTTTAATATAAACATAACCATAGTAATTGTGATATACAATGCTTTAACCTTCATTTGGGATTTAGAAAGTATAAAGCATAAATCCTTCCCTTTCCTCTTTTTTGATAGCCCTGAAGGAAGCAAGCTGCGATTGAAAACTGCTCTAGAAAAATATCTCAACACCCACCACCCCGAGATAAAACTGGAAGATTTTGACTACTCGGTTCCTTCTCAACAACAAAGGCACGGAACAAGTATAGTCACAGAATTCATTAATAATATGGATAATAGAGACAGATCAGCCCTCCAGCTTCTATGCACACTGTGCCCCCCCCCTCTCCGGGCTCCTATGCATATTGTGGCCCTCCAGCCACTGTGCCCCTCTGGCTCTTATGCACACTGTGGTCCCTCCGGCTTCGATACATGCTGTGACCCTCCCTGTCCCCACCTTTATGCACACTGTGGCCCCCAGCTTCTGTTGCAAATACACTGTGGCCCCCAGCTTCTGTTGCAATGTACACTGTGGCCCCCAGCTTCTGTTGCAACGTACACTGTGGCCCCCAGCTTCTGTTGCAACGTACACTGTGGCCCCCAGCTTCTGTTGCAACGTACACTGTGGCCCCCAGCTTCTGTTGCAACGTACACTGTGGCCCCCAGCTTCTGTTGCAATGTACACTGTGGCCCCCAGCTTCTGTTGCAATGTACACTGTGGCCCCCAGCTTCTGTTGCAACGTACACTGTGGCCCCCAGCTTCTGTTGCAACGTACACTGTGGCCCCCAGCTTCTGTTGCAACGTACACTGTGGCCCCCAGCTTCTGTTGCAATGTACACTGTGGCCCCCAGCTTCTGTTGCAATGTACACTGTGGCCCCCAGCTTCTGTTGCAACGTACACTGTGGCCCCCCCAGCTCCTGGTTGCTCCTGGGGTCTGTACCGAAGAGAGGCTGGGCTGGGGTCTGTACGGATGAGAGGCTGGGGTCTGTACGGATGAGAGGCTGGGGTCTGTACGGATGAGAGGCTGGGGTCTATACAGATGAGAGGCTGGGGTCTATACGGAAGAGAGGCTGGGTATACAGACTTTTCCCCCTCCATATGGTCTGCACTTACCAGCTCAGGAGAGATTTGTGTGAGAAGGTTCCTCTTGCCTCTATGATATGCGGGGAGCAAGGGAGGAGATTCGCTCTCACGCTGATCTCTGGGCTCCGGCTGTCACTGAAGCACGGAGTGCAGACTCGGTGAGAGTGTCGCGGCTGTGCGGGAAGCACTGTGTCCGGCAGCCTGCGACTCTCTCACAGTAGGGCCGACAATGGACTCGGGGCTATGGGCCCGCAGGTTCGGGGCTCCGGCCTCAATAGCCACCCCTTAACAACGCCTATGGTTCTAAGTAATTTGCTAGCAAAAAAATACAAATTTTTAACTTGTAAGCAGCAAATGTCAGAAAAAGGCTTAGGCATGAAGGGGTTAATCTATTTAAAACCGTCCGGTGAAGTTTAGTGACATTCATTCAATGAATGTTTTATGAATAGATCCCCAAAGTGTATCCATGTATGTTTTAAATTTTTGTATTTTTTTTTTTTCTTCCTTGTAGTATAAAGGTGGAGCCCCTGGATGTCTCAGAACCATTGTGCGAGGATGAAGAATCGCAGAAAGATGAGCCCTCCGAAGGTGGAACTTCTAGTGCCCCCGGAACACTTCCTGAGGGCTGGAGAAAGATCGTTACACAGAGAAAAACGGGAAAAACAGCGGGGAGACATGACGTGTATTTTATAAGGTGGGTGACCTATAGATTCAAGACATGCTCTATAAGAAACCTTCAATAGTCCATATAAATCCAGAGACATTCCTTCTCTTGAAGAACCATTTCACACCACTGATGCTGATCTGCATTTTGCTGTTCCATGTTTGCACATTCCAACTTCATTTGGATTATTAACCCGTTCACTGCCTTAGACGTTTTTGCACACGTTTAACTAGTTCAGCCCGGGCCAGTGGCGGCCCCCCATGGTTCCTGGGTTCTCCAGGGAGCCCGGGAACACAACCACCGGCTTCAGGATGGAGAGCGGTGTGAGGGCAAGGCGTACTCGTATCCACGAGGATTTAGCCTTTTCCGCTTTCAGATCCGCTAATTTCCTGGCCAGGACAGCCAGGGGGCACATCTAACTGAGCCGATCTGTGCTCAGTTAGATGGTGTGAAGGGCAGGGGAGACATTGGGGTCTATTAGATCCCCCTAATGTCTCCATAAATCATTTCCCTTTCGGATTAATAGTATTAAAAATATACTGAATAAAGAGTACCTGTCACCTGCCCAATGCTATCACATGGGGGGCTTTATTAACCTTTTGTGATGGCCATCAGGTAAAAAAATAAAATAAATGAATAAAATAAAAAAAGTTGTAAAAAAATAAAATCTCTCTGAAGGAACGGCCACCCATGCTTTTCCTTCAGAGCCCTGTGCCATGATCAGCAGATCCTGCGTGCGCGGGAATGACGTCATTGCGGCCTCCGGCCAAGCACAGAGCCGGAGTCCGGAAACCCGGTTGCAAGACAAGTGCAGCTGTGGCATTGCTGGAAGGCTTCGTTTTCAGGTAAGTTTCACATAATGTGCTAGTATGCGATGCCAGGTGGCTGGCATCAGGTGTCTTATTTGATGCCCACGCCCCCCCACCAAATATGCAGCATTAGCCGCACTGGATCAGTCCATATATGGAGCACCCCAAAAACCCAGTGGAAGTCGGTCAAACACACCAGAGAGGAGGATTCAAGGGACCAGCTGGTATATTCTTTAATTGTACTTTCTCTAGGGATGTGGCACCATCCAAATGGGGAACTTGCCAATTGTCTGACATTTTGTATATGTTATGGCTTGGCCCCTTCCATAATGATAGGATTCGCTTGGCAGGTGATGGCCCATTGACTATAGATATCCAGCATGGCGTTTTTCCCCGTTTTTGAGATCCGATTCAAAGTGTTCCTTTTAATATTTCTGAGCAGTGTACAATATTTTTTAATTCAGAATAATACAGAACAACAAAATACAAGATAATCAACAATCGTACAATGCTGGTCACAAAAGTCAATCCAGTGGCGGCACGTCCATTAGGGGCGGCGCCCTCCTAATCCATGCGACTGGCCCCTAATCTAAATGCGGGGCGCCGGACACATGGATTCCAATGGGGTTATATATATATATATATATATATATATATATATATATATATATATATATATATTTTTTTTTTTTTTAAGCACATGATTTGAGCCAGAGGCTCTATTTAGCTTCAAAAAAGGGTAGGCTCGGGGGACACAGAGCACTGCATCCCGAGCCCACCCGGTTGAGTGACGATAGCGAATTTAATATTAGCTATTGTTATCCTGATTCTCCTCCCGGCCAATCAGGAAGCGGGTCCTGAGAGGAAAAGCAATCGTATTGATTGACCGCCAAGGTAAGGAGGATGAAAGCTGCCTCCGTGAAGCCGCTGAGGAGGAGGAGACACAGGAAGGAGCCAAAGCTGTTAGATGGGGTAAGTGGGGGGGACAAGCGATCAACGGGGGGGGGGGGGGGCCTGGGTACCGGGTGTCTTGTTTAATGTTGTCGTCGTCCCCCACCAGCCTCCACTGGGTCAATCCATATATGGAGCATCCCAAAAACTCATCCAAATGGGGCAATTACCAATTGTCTGACATAATTATGTATATATTTTGGTTTGTCCCCTTCCATAATGAAGTCTTGAGGACTCTAACATCTGTGATTATTTCCTGCAGGGGTTTTATTTTGTTCTTCGTTTATGTCTGTAGCTTTTATTTTTGTACTTTTTTTTTTTTTTTTTTTTTTTTTTTTTTTTTTTATTCCATATTTTATTTAAAAAAAAAAAAAAAAAGAGGGGAAAGAAGTTTTTTTTTTTTTTTTTTTTTTTTTATAAACTTAACCATAGTAATTGTGATATACAATGCTTTAACCTTCATTTGGGATTTAGAAAGTATAAAGCATAAATCCTTCCCTTTTTCTCTTTTTTCATAGCCCTGAAGGAAGCAAGCTGCGATCGAAAACTGCTCTAGAAAAATACCTCAACACCCACCACCCCGAGATAAAACTGGAAGATTTTGACTACTCGGTTCCTTCTCAACAACAAAGGCACGGAACAAGTATAGTCACAGAATTCATTAATATGGATAATAGAGACAGATCAGCCATCCTGAGTGGTGTGCCGGAAGAACCTAAAGATTGTGCTGAAGGCCGTGCGGGTGACCGCCCTGAAGGCCGTGCGGGTGACCGCCCTGAAGGCCGTGCGGGTGACCACCCTGAAGACCATGCGGTTGACCACCCTGAAGGCCGTGCGAATGACCATCCTGATGGCCGTGCAGGTGACCACCCTGAAGACCATGCGGAGGACCACCCTGAAGACCATGCGGAGGACCACCCTGAAGACCATGCGGAGGACCACCCTGAAGACCATGCGGAGGACCACCCTGAAGACCATGCGGAGGACCACCCTGAAGACCATGCGGAGGACCACCCTGAAGACCATGCGGAGGACCACCCTGAAGACCATGCGGAGGACCACCCTGAAGACCATGCGGAGGACCACCCTGAAGACCATGCGGAGGACCACCCTGAAGACCATGCGGAGGACCACCCTGAAGACAATGCGGAGGACCATCCTGAAGATATGCAAAACACAGAAGAAGATCCATTTATTGAGGATGAGAATGACAGAACGCCAACAATGAAATGTGTTGGCCGTAAGAGAGTCAGGAGTCACAGAAAAGGATCAGAAAAAGCTCTGAGGACTGTCGCCAGAATAAAACGTCCAAGAAAATATTCTTCCACTAAGCCAGCGATGGCAACAAAAATCCAGAAATACAAGAGAAAGAACACGGTTTTGAAAAAGCCCAAGAAAGAAGAATCGAGTGAAACTGACACATTTAATGAATGTCAATTACAGAACTCACACCGGCAGATGGACTTTATTAAGGTCAAAGATCCCACAGACCTTTGTGATCCAGTGACAGTCTCAGAAGACGCAGAAGATCAGATATCCACACTGCCACTGGAGCAGCAGACTGGAGCTGAGAATGATCAGACGGCCAGCAATTCAAGTGATGACAACTTACTAACGTCTTCTGGGAAGACAAAGGGTAATTTTATCCTCTCTTCTCTAGAAATCTGGGATCCAGAGGGAGTACTAAATATCCCAGCATCAGTGGGAGTAAACAAAAAAAAAGACATGGCACCTGTGATGTGTAGGAGGAGGAATAGCGCCCAAACATAGGTGTCATTTGAAGACATGGTGCCCCATTATTCATATTAATGGGAGGAATGGTGCCTCATCATTGGTGTCAGTGGAAGGAATGGCACCCCATGATTTAGTGTCAGTGGAAGGTATAGTGCCCCATCATTTGGTGTCAGTGGAAGGTATAGTGCCCCATCATTTGGTGTCAGTGGAAGGTATAGTTCCCCATCATTTGGTGTCAGTGGAAGGTATAGTGCCCCATGATTTAGTGTCAGTGGAAGGTATAGTGCCCCATGATTTAGTGTCAGTGGAAGGTATAGTGCCCCATGATTTAGTGTCAGTGGAAGGTATAGTGCCCCATGATTTAGTGTCAGTGGAAGGTATAGTGCCCCATAATTTGGTGTCAGTGGAAGGTATAGTGCCCCATCATTTGGTGTCAGTGGGAGGAATGGTGCCCCATCATTTGGTGTCAGTGGAAGGTATAGTGCCCCATCATTTGGTGTCAGTGGAAGGTATAGAGCCCCATCGTTTGGTGTCAGTGAAAAGAATTATGCTCCACTGTTCCAATGTCAGTGGAAGGAATTGTTCCCCGAGGGCCAGATAAAGGCAATAGCCGGCCCATGGGCCTCTGTTTGGAAACCACTGTTCTACACCAAACAACACTATTCCAGGGAACCCCTAAGGCTGCTTTCACACTGGGGCGGGAGCGGCGTCGGCGGTAAAGTGCCGCTATTTTTAGCGGCGCTTTACCGTCGTTTTAGCGACGGTCTGCGGGCGCTAGCGGGGTGGTTTTAACCCCTGCTAGCGGCGGAAAAAGGGTTAAACCCGCCAGCGGCGCTTTGCCGGCGGTATTGCCGCGGTGTCCCATTGATTTCAATGGGTAGGAGCGGTGAATACACCGCTCCTTCACCGCTCCAAAGATGCGGCTAGCAGGACTTTTTTCACTGTCCTGCCAGCGCATCGCTCCAGTGTGAAAGCCCTCCGGCTGTCACACTGGAGTGACAGGGGCTGGTTTTTTTCAGGCGCTACACAGGCGCTATTTTTAGCGCTGTAACGCCTGAATACCGCCCCAGTGTGAAAGCAGCCTAAGTAATGAATATGAATGGACTGTATGTTATAGGTGTGTAAGTCCTGTTGTCTATCAGCCAGTGCAATACCTGTGTACTATGTCTTTATTTTAGATTTTATCACAAGATCACAGGTGGAAAAAAGAAAGACCAGCCACTACTTCTCCAAGAAAGCCACAAGAGATGGTTTGTTTAGCTTATATATATTTTTGTATTGATAAATGGCTAACATTTATTTTCAAAAAATATCCAGAATAATAGTAAATGTCAAGCTCACAATCCATAAATCATAGACTCCAACATCTGCAAAGGATCGAGGCCTGTACAGAAAGTATTGCAAATTCTCTTCTCTTCGCTCACTCTTTTTTTTTTTTTTCTTCTTCTTCTTTCCTTTTTTTCTTTTCTCTTTCTTTATTTTTATTATTCCCCCTTTTTCTTTCTTTCTTTCTTTCTTTCTTTCTTTCTTTCTTTCTTTCTTTCTTTCTTTCTTTCTTTCTTTCTTTCTTTCTTTCTTTCTTTCTTTCTTTCTTTCTTTCTTTCTTTCTTTCTTTCTTTCTTTCTTTCTTTCTTTCTTTCTCCTTCATTCCTTCTCTTCCTTTTTCCCTTCCCTTCCTTTCCTTTTTCCCTTCCCTTCCTTTCCTTTTTCCCTTCCCTTCCTTTCCTTTTTCCCTTCCCTTCCTTTCCTTTTTCCCTTCCCTTCCTTTCCTTTTTCCCTTCCCTTCCTTTCCTTTTTCCCTTCCCTTCCTTTCCTTTTTCCCTTCCCTTCCTTTTTCCCTTCCCTTCCTTTTTCCCTTCCCTTCCTTCCTTGCCTTCTTCCTTGCCTTTCTTTCCTTCTGTCTTCTTTCTATTTTTCTTTTTCTTTCTTTATTTTTTGTTCCCCCCCCTCCTCCTTCCTTGCCCATATCAGTCACAAATCCTGGGGAAGGTAGTTAATCAAATCAGGCCAGTGATGTCTAGATGGGCCTACATTTCTCTCACAAGATCTCTAGAACTAATTAAAATTCTACAAACTTTAGCAAATATCACCGGTATGGGGGTAAGCCAGCTTTCAACGAATGCTTCCACCCATTTCCCCTCTTCTTTATTTAAAGGGAAACTTGTTCATTTCAGTTCCTTAATGCATTTTGTATTTTTTTTTTTTTGTAACGTTTACCTAAAAGTAATTTTTAATGTATCTTTTACATTCGTTCTGTTCTATAATAATTGACTCCATATGCGGACCTCTAGTTACTTCCTAGTTTCTGGCCTAGGCAAACGATTTCATGAATCCCAGGAGTCTTCAGGAGGGGAGGAGGGTTTTTCTCAGTTAAGTACGCCCTCCTTCCGGTGTTCCATCAGAATCGGCGACCTGTCACATTAGGTAACGAAGTGACATTCCGTCACCTGCACATGCATACACCCACTAGCAGGTTGCTTAATCTGACAGAATACTGTAGTTGGAAGAAGACAGGGGACATCTTACTACACCCAGCTCCGTCTTTAATTTAACAGTCATTTTATCAATAAAGTTAACGTATATACATAAATATACTGTGTTGACAATCCGTAATGGTTATTTGATGTTACATTTTGTAAGCCTAAAGTTTTAGCGCTGAGCATTGCGGGGTATCAAATAACCATCACAGATGTCAGTATCCTAAATTTATTTATATCCACTGACTTTATTGAAAAAAAATTACTCCTAAATTGAAAACATAGCTGGGTGTACTAAGATGTCCACTGCCACCTTCTTCTGACTACAGTGTTCTGTCAGATTTGGCAACCTGCTAGCGGGTGTATGCATGCACAGGTAACTGGACGTCACTTACGTTGCCAAATCTGACGGGCCGCTGAATTTGACGGAACGCCTGCATGCCTAAGCAAAGGTCAGATGGATTCCAGGAAGTAAATGCTACATGAATCATCTGCTTTTAACGCAAGATGGCTGCAGCCAGAAATGCTAGGGGGGTGTTTTTCAAAGTGATTTATCGACAACATTAAACACTGGGACATAAATGGATTGGGGAATTTGCTTTAAATTTTAATAAATGAATTAAAGCGGAGTTCCACTCGTCTGTAACTTTATTAAATGTCAGCAGCTACAAAAAAAGTGTAGCTGCTGACTTTTAATAAACACACACTCACCTGTCCAGTGATGCAGCCGCCCAAAGCCTTGCTCCCCTCCTCTCCGAGGCGCAGGCATTGCAAGTGCGGGCACCCAGCTGTGACCGCTTGCGGCTCCACAACCGGGTGCGCACCGTGCATGAGCGAGTTGCGCTGGGCTCTTTTAGTGGCCCGTCAATCTTCTGGGACCTGTGATGTGAGGGAGGGTGGGAGGAGAAACCTATGGGGAAAGGAGGAGTTGCCGAGGTGACGTGAGCAGGAATTGGGAGCTGGGTACCGGCTCCCCCCCCCCCCCCCCCCCCAAAGAAATTGCATGCTAAATGTGGCATGTAAGGGGGCACTCTTCCACCCTTGGGTGGAACTCTGCTTTAAATAGCAGTTTTTAGTTTGTGGTGCTCCGATGCCGTGTTGTTCCGCTTTAAACATATTTATATGCGCCCTTTACGTCCAATTTAAAGAAGGATGCTGACATAGGAAGTTGATAGATTTTCAGGTGTTCCCTGTTTTCTGAATCTGCGTTTTTATTCTTGATTTCCCATTTCTGACCTAGCTTTTCTTTGGATTCCTCCTTGCTCTGATGTCCTGTTCCGACCTGGCTTAATTTTAACACTAGCTCATCGGTCTGCTCGTTGCTGACCTCGGCTTGCTTCTTGACCACGATCCTGCCGTTTACCCGTTGCTGATTTTGGCTTGCTCCCTGACCATGCTTTTGCTGTCTACCCGTTGCTGACCTTGGCTTGCCTCTGGATCACTTCTCTGCCTTCTGTCCTTCCCGAAACCTGCCTTCTGCACAGTCAACCACTGGTCGTCTTGCTTCCAGCCTATCGTGGGTTCTGATGCCTCTGTCAGCTGTTCCAGTCTGTGGCTCTGTGGCTTCTCCCCTCAGTTGTCCAGTGATCTCCTCCGCAATCTACAAGTTTACCTCTGATCACCTGTGGACTGGACTCTCATCACCCATTCCACTTTGTGCCCTTTTACTCTCTGTCACCGTTTCCGGGGGATGTTTGGACCAGAGATGTAAGGCAAGCCCTCTCGTCAAGTTGGCCTCTAACCAGGTACGTGATACTAATCATAACAAGAAAAAGGTCAAGATCTGCCAGCAAAAATATTTCGTTTCTTTTTTCTTAACTGCTGTATAAGTTTGGAATGGATAAAAAAGGTGGAATCATTGCTGCTTCCATTGGATCCCACCTCAATGTAGGTAAAACAGTAGTCTGAATCTACCAGAGCCAGTAAGATCCATGAAAAATACTTGAAGTTTTTGGTTCCACTATACAGTGGCATCACCATCCTGATATGTGTCTCATCAATAGCCCCTAAGCAGTTGGGGAAATTTGGTGTGTTGCCAGGAAACAAACAACAATCTCATTCCATCTTGTGGGAACTGGCATGATTATTTTCTGTAGGTTTTTAGCTTGATTGTTAAAATACGTGGATTCCTATGAATGTCCACTAGCTAGAAACCTGCAAAGGAAGCAAAAATTAAAACGCTGTACTCTGTACTTTTTTTTTTTTTTATTTTTTTTTTAGTGCAAACTGTAAAGACACAATGGTGTAGCATGAAAGACAATTACAGAAGAGATTTGCTGCAAATACAAAAAGAGAAGAGGAGTGCTTCCAGAGCCAACAGGTAGGTCCCATACCAATATTTCCATCAGCTGGACTTTCCAAGACCCTGTTTTAGTTATTCCGGTTAAAGAAAAATTAAAGGCAAAACTCTTTAGTTTTGGATAGATTGGAGAGGAATTAACAACCCTGCTACGAAGTTTTGGTGTCTGTGTACCTGTTAAGGAGATTCGCCCTCTCTACTATTTACCATGATCATTGAAAGTAAAAGAAAGTCCCAAATTTTGGGTTGTTCCCAGAAAAGTAATAGAGGGGAAATCTTTCAATGAATAGTAGTTCTGGTGACCTGGGGGTCCCCAAAGAATTTATAATATCGGTATGCAGCGCTAATCTAATATGAGTATATAAACTCCATATGGTAGACGATGACTAGAACAGGTGAAATCCCTGCACAAGCTTCAGTGTGAAAATTGATACGCTCAACACCACAGTGTTTCCAGCAAGTCCGTCAAACCATGAAATCAGACCGAGATGTAGTCAAAAACATAGCCAAAGTTCAGTAACCGGAACAGATAGTCAGCCAAGCCAGAAGTCAGGGATCAATGTAGTGGAACAGCAAGCAGGATCTGGAGCAGGGATGTCACAAAAGCAAGTCTTTAAACAGGAACGCAGGTGAAATCTCTGTGATGGCGAAGGCAAAGATCCACTAGGTTGAACGGCTTAAGTAGGCGGGACTGAGGAGCAGGATATCATCAACAGCTGAGTAACTGGAGAGATAGGAGCTGGAAATTAGCTGACAGCTGAGCGGCCAGCTCTGAGAAGAAAGAGCTGAGCCCAGCCCTGACAAAGTCTTCTTGCCAGAGGAGTTGGACCCTCAAGTTATAAAGCGGTCAAATACTCATGTAACAAAGGACTATCCCAATCCTCAGCACTAGACCTCAGGTGAAGTAGCTCACATCAAGATCTCTATGGTCTGTATATAAGAACTCCCAATTCATACAACTGGTATCACGATCATGTGGGCACTCAACTCCCCATGATGTTCAGTGGTATAATAGACATACAGTAAAAGGTTGCATAGTGAAGCACGTTCATAAATTGCAATTTTTTTAATTAAAATTGTACTTGCAAACATCCAATAAAAATAACCATTAAAATAGCAACAATCTAAGAGGCCACAGGTCGTAGCGTGTTTGTGTCATCCGTATTGGGATGCTTGCCTTTACACTCATATGATCTTTAATGGCCACCCAGTCTTCGGCCGTAGGGTTCAATATGGAGTTGGCCCACCCTTTGCAGCTATAACAGCTTCAACTCTTCTGGGAAGGCCGTCCAAGGTTTAGGTGTGTCTCTATGGGAATGTTTGACCATTCTTGCAGAAGCACATTTGTGAGGTCAGGCACTGATAAGAATACGTTGTGAGAAAAGACAAGCTGAAATCATTAGCAGTGTCATTTTTATTACTAGCACCACCCAGAACAAAATCTCTATCTATGTTGCCCACATTGGAGTTGAGCTTATCCAACTCCTCTTCTTTTTACCCCTTATCAACAAATCTGGCTTTTAGTGTCATAGCCTGTTTCAAATAGTCATCTTTGATAGTACAATTCTGATTTAAGCGGACAAAGTGGCTTTTAGGAACTGACCACAGCCAAGAGGGATGGTGAAACTCCCTTGACCCATATAGCTGTTCCGATAAGTGTCTTTAAAGAAAGTGGAGGTAATCAGAGTGCCATCCCTCACTTCAATTTTCAAATCCATAAAATGGATCATATAAGTACTGGCCTCATATTGTAAGGCAATACCCAAAGAATTATCATTGAGTTGTTCAATAAAGAGACAGAGTGATTGCATGTCGACATCCCATAGGAGGAAGACGTCCTCCATATATCTTCCCTAAACCAATTGCGGGCTTCTATTTCTATAGATGATGTCCTCCTCCCACTTGGCCATAAATAAGTTTGCCAATACTGGGGGCGAATTTGACACCCATGGCGACCCCTCTAAATCTGAGGTGCTATAACCCTCCCTTGCTCTATTCAAAACTAAAAAAAAAGGTTTTGCCTATTCTACTTTAATTTTATTATGTTTGTATGTTCAGAAAGGCTCTCTACTTTTACGATATATATTTATTTTCTAGAATGAAAAGTAACTTTGACAAAGAGGAGCAAGATCCTTCACATGTAGATCCTGATGAAGCAGAGGAAACAAGTGAACGTAACCAGCTGTGTCCATTAAGCCCTATGGTGTCTGATAACAACAACTCTGCGACAACGGTTGAGGCAACTCAGGAGGCAGAGTCTGAAGTGGCTGGTCCTTTGACATCACAGCCGTCAGGGAGACTCGGGCTAGTGTCTTCTTGTAGTCCCTCAAACCAAAGCCGCCATCGTGAATTGGAGAACCAGCTGCTGTTGGCTCTTAACACATTCATGGAGCAGAGGCAGGCAGAACAAAGTCCAATGTACCATTTTGCAGTCTCGATGGTTCCACTCTTGGATAAAGTATCTGAGGATAGAGTTGTAGATGTGAAACGTCATGTGCTTGATCTCATTGCTTCTTATCTGTCATCAGATGCCCCACCCGATCGCCTCTATGTTTACCCCTTCAACTGTCAATCCTGTAATCGCCAACTCTGTTCTCCACCACCTTATTTTGTTCATGCTCCAGTTCAACACAGTCTGCCTGATCAGTCAACTTCTGAGGTTCAAATACCACCCAGGTCCTGCACACCCCTGACTCCTACTTTAAGCTCCCAGCCCAGTTATCATTCACCCTTTGAGGAGAAAAGCTCCTCACCCGTTAAAACTGGCCAAACTAGGCTAACCTCTTGTACCCTCTTCTGACCATTCCCCACTGCAGGCCACTGAAATCAAGTATTCGAGATAGTGAACTAGAAGAAAGGTCCCCATTATTGTCTATGGATTGATGGGAAAATGCTACTGTGTAAACGTTTATGATTTTTTGTTAAGGAAAAAATAAGTTGTATTTGTCAAAAGTTATGGCTTCTGTGAAAAATGCAGAGATTAAAATATTTTTCACACAATTCTCTCTTGTGCATTTTCTTTTGCATTTAGGACGACTTATAATTTTATGTTGAAGAGTGTCACTGTCGACATAGAAGTGGTGAATTTTAAGCCGCGTACACACGGGCGGACTGTCTGGCCAACTTAGTCCGTCGAAACACATTTCAGCGGACAGTCCGCTCGTGTGTGGGCTTCAGCTGACTTTTTCAGCGTGCAGTCTGGCGGACTAAGTATTTCGGAATTTCCGTAATATTGTCCGTCGTACTTTGGTTTCAGCGGACAATCCGCTCGTGAGTAGGCTAGTTCGACGGACTAAGAATGGCGCATGCTCAGAAAGGATTTACACGGCGAAAGGTTGCATTGCTGTGTATTGGACTTCCTATTTCTAGTCCCGTCGTACGTGCTGTACACGTCATCGCGCAAACTTTCGACGGACTGTTTTGCATCCGTGTGTGGTCAAGTCCGTTCATTTGAAAGTAGGACGGACTGTCCGTCGGATTGTCTGACGGACTAAGTTGGCCATACAGTCCGCCCCGTGTGTACGCGGCTTTAGAAGTCCAGATGGTCGTTTAAGTTGTGAAATAGCATAAATTCCTAATATCCTGAATAAAGAAATATATACCAACATTTCTCAACCTTTTTAACACGAAGGAACCCTTGAAATACATTTTTTGTTCAGCCATGGCCAAAAGTTTTGAGAATGACACAAATTATTAATTTTCACAAAGTCTGCTGCCTCAGTTTTTATGATGGCAGTTTGCATATACTCCAGTATGTTATGAAAAATCCCTCTTTGCCATGAAAATTAACTTCATCCCATAAAAAAAAAAAACATTTCTACTGCATTTGTGAAGAACGCTTCAGGGCCCCCAGAAAGTCCAGAAATGCCAGGACATCTACTGTTGATTTAGCTGCGGGATCGGGGCACCGCCAGTGCAGGGCTTGCTCAGGAATGGCCGCAGGCAGATGTGAGTACATCGGCACGCACAGTGAGGAAAAGACTTTTGGAGAATGACCTGGTGTCAAGAAGGGCAGCAAAGAAGCCACTTCTTTGCAGGAAAAACATCAGGGACAGACTGATATTCTGCAAAAGGTACAGGGATTGGACCGCTGAGGACCGGGGTAAAGTCATTTTCTCTGATGAATCATTTTTCCGATTGTTTGGGGCATCCATAAAAATCCTTGCCTGAAGAAGAAAAGAGGAGTGTTACCGTCAGTCCTGCATCATGCCAACAGTAAAACCATCCTCAGACCATTCATGTGTGGGGTTGCTTCTCAGCCAAGGGAGTGGGCTCGCAAACAATTTTGTCTAAGAACACAGCCATTCATAAAGAATGGTGCAAAAACATCCTCCGAGAGCAACTTCTCCCAACCTTCAAAGGCCGTTTAACGAACCATGCCTTCTCCATCATGATGGAGCACCTCCTTTGTCAGAACTAGGTGGCTTGTGGAAAAAAAAGAAAATTTTGGGTCCATGGCAAGGAAACTCCCTGGACCTTAATCCCATTGAGAACTTGTGGTCAATCCTCGAGACTGAACAAAAAACCCCCCACAAATTCTGGCAAACTCCAAGCATTGATTATGCAAGAATGGGCTGCCATCAGTCAGGATGTGGCCCAGAAGTTAATGACAGCATGTCAGGGAGGATTGTAGAGGTCTTGAGAAAGAAGGGTCAGCACTAGTGATGGCCGAACGGTTCGCCCGGCGGTCGTTTCGCGGCGAATTTCCGACTTTCGCCGTCCGCGGGTTCGAACGCCTTTTTCCGTCGTTCGCCCCGGCGGACTTACGTGTTTAATGTATACAAGAACTTTAACCTTTCGTGACACGTTTATCATGTGTTACAGGACAACCAATTGAGACATGACAGCTCATGGACACTTGGACATTCCCCCTAACCTATAAATACACCCGATCCGGTGGCCATTTTACATTCTTTCTTCTGTCACTGTAGGGAAAGGATCCTGTGTGGAGTAGGGACAGAGAAAACGCTAGCTATTTGGTACACAAAAGTTCTTTTCAGGACTGGTATAGGTGTTAGGTCAGCAGCCTGAGTTTCTTTTGTCAGTTTAGATAAAGGGACAGAGCGCTGTATGCTGCTATTTTAGGGACAGCTCAGCCAGATTAGTCTTTCTTCATCATCATCATCATCATCATCATTAGCTGTTACTATCAGGTCCACAAAAGAGCTGTTCCAGCTAATCGTTCCAGCCTACTCTTTTTTGCCAATTTGTATAGGGACAGGCAGGAAGCAGTGTGTCAGGCAGTGAGGATAATTTTAAAGACTTGCTGTTACTATTAGTTCCACAAAGGTTCTTTTCAGGACTGGTATCAGTGGTACGGTAATAGGCTTGTACACGTATAATATTCTTTCTTCCAAATATAGAAAGAATATTATACTTGACTGCTGCCCTTCTGCTGCAGTCTGCTAATCATTCACAACTCACTTGTTCCACAAAGCTCTTTATCAGGACTGGTAACTTGGTCTGTCTAGGGTGCTACGGTACATAGGCTTGGGTGCGGTACAGTCTGCTGTTCTGTAAGGACCGCTATCGGTCCACAATACATAGGGTTGCCGTGCACTACTGCTGACCGCTGCCCTATACTGCAGCAGTCCTTCATTGGTATAGGGACTGACGTACAGTCTGCTAATCACTAACACACAACCTGCTTGGTCCACAAAAGTTCTTATAAGGACTGGTAACTTGGTATAGGGTGCTACGGTACATAGGCCTGAGTGCGTTACAGTCTGCTGTTCTGTAAGGACCGCTATCGGTCCACAATACATAGGGTTGCCGTGCACTACTGCTGACCGCTGCCCTATACTGCAGCAGTCCTTCAGCGGTATAGGGACTGACGCACAGTCTGCTAAACACTAACACACAACCTGCTTGGTCCACAAAAGTTTTTATAAGGACTGGTAACTTGGTATAGGGTGCTACGGTACATAGGCCTGAGTGCAGTACAGTCTGCTGTTCTGTAAGGACCGCTATCGGTCCACAATACATAGGGTTGCCGTGCACTACTGCTGACCGCTGCCCTATACTGCAGCAGTCCTTCATTGGTATAGGGACTGACGTACAGTCTGCTAATCACTAACACACAACCTGCTTGGTCCACAAAAGTTCTTATAAGGACTGGTAACTTGGTATAGGGTGCTACGGTACATAGGCCTGAGTGCGTTACAGTCTGCTGTTCTGTAAGGACCGCTATCGGTCCACAATACATAGGGTTGCCGTGCACTACTGCTGACCGCTGCCCTATACTGCAGCAGTCCTTCATTGGTATAGGGACTGACGTACAGTCTGCTAATCACTAACACACAACCTGCTTGTTCCACAAAAGTTCTTATAAGGACTGGTAACTTGGTATAGGGTGCTACGGTACATAGGCTTGAGTGCGGTACAGTCTGCTGTTCTGTAAGGACCGCTATCGGTCCACAATAGATAGGGTTGACGTGCACCACTGCTGACCGCTGCCCTATACTGCAGCAGTCCTTCAGCGGTATAGGGACTGACGTACAGTCTGCTAAACACTAATACACAACCTGCTTGGTCCACAAAAGTTCTTATAAGGACTGGTAACTTGGTATAGGGTGCTACGGTACATAGGCTTGAGTGCGGTACAGTCTGCTGTTCTGTAAGGACCGCTATCGGTCCACAATAGATAGGGTTGACGTGCACCACTGCTGACCGCTGCCCTATACTGCAGCAGTCCTTCAGCGGTATAGGGACTGACGCACAGTCTGCTAAACACTAACACACAACCTGCTTGGTCCACAAAAGTTTTTATAAGGACTGGTAACTTGGTATAGGGTGCTACGGTACATAGGCCTGAGTGCGTTACAGTCTGCTGTTCTGTAAGGACCGCTATCGGTCCACAATACATAGGGTTGCCGTGCACTACTGCTGACCGCTGCCCTATACTGCAGCAGTCCTTCATTGGTATAGGGACTGACGTACAGTCTGCTAATCACTAACACACAACCTGCTTGGTCCACAAAAGTTCTTATAAGGACTGGTAACTTGGTATAGGGTGCTACGGTACATAGGCCTGAGTGCGTTACAGTCTGCTGTTCTGTAAGGACCGCTATCGGTCCACAATACATAGGGTTGCCGTGCACTACTGCTGACCGCTGCCCTATACTGCAGCAGTCCTTCAGCGGTATAGGGACTGACGCACAGTCTGCTAAACACTAACACACAACCTGCTTGGTCCACAAAAGTTCTTATAAGGACTGGTAACTTGGTATAGGGTGCTACGGTACATAGGCCTGAGTGCAGTACAGTCTGCTGTTCTGTAAGGACCGCTATCGGTCCACAATACATAGGGTTGCCGTGCACTACTGCTGACCGCTGCCCTATACTGCAGCAGTCCTTCATTGGTATAGGGACTGACGTACAGTCTGCTAATCACTAACACACAACCTGCTTGTTCCACAAAAGTTCTTATAAGGACTGGTAACTTGGTATAGGGTGCTACGGTACATAGGCTTGAGTGCGGTACAGTCTGCTGTTCTGTAAGGACCGCTATCGGTCCACAATAGATAGGGTTGACGTGCACCACTGCTGACCGCTGCCCTATACTGCAGCAGTCCTTCAGCGGTATAGGGACTGACGTACAGTCTGCTAAACACTAATACACAACCTGCTTGGTCCACAAAAGTTCTTATAAGGACTGGTAACTTGGTATAGGGTGCTACGGTACATAGGCTTGAGTGCGGTACAGTCTGCTGTTCTGTAAGGACCGCTATCGGTCCACAATAGATAGGGTTGACGTGCACCACTGCTGACCGCTGCCCTATACTGCAGCAGTCCTTCAGCGGTATAGGGACTGACGCACAGTCTGCTAAACACTAACACACAACCTGCTTGGTCCACAAAAGTTTTTATAAGGACTGGTAACTTGGTATAGGGTGCTACGGTACATAGGCCTGAGTGCGTTACAGTCTGCTGTTCTGTAAGGACCGCTATCGGTCCACAATACATAGGGTTGCCGTGCACTACTGCTGACCGCTGCCCTATACTGCAGCAGTCCTTCATTGGTATAGGGACTGACGTACAGTCTGCTAATCACTAACACACAACCTGCTTGGTCCACAAAAGTTCTTATAAGGACTGGTAACTTGGTATAGGGTGCTACGGTACATAGGCCTGAGTGCGTTACAGTCTGCTGTTCTGTAAGGACCGCTATCGGTCCACAATACATAGGGTTGCCGTGCACTACTGCTGACCGCTGCCCTATACTGCAGCAGTCCTTCAGCGGTATAGGGACTGACGCACAGTCTGCTAAACACTAACACACAACCTGCTTGGTCCACAAAAGTTCTTATAAGGACTGGTAACTTGGTATAGGGTGCTACGGTACATAGGCCTGAGTGCAGTACAGTCTGCTGTTCTGTAAGGACCGCTATCGGTCCACAATACATAGGGTTGCCGTGCACTACTGCTGACCGCTGCCCTATACTGCAGCAGTCCTTCATTGGTATAGGGACTGACGTACAGTCTGCTAATCACTAACACACAACCTGCTTGTTCCACAAAAGTTCTTATAAGGACTGGTAACTTGGTATAGGGTGCTACGGTACATAGGCTTGAGTGCGGTACAGTCTGCTGTTCTGTAAGGACCGCTATCGGTCCACAATAGATAGGGTTGACGTGCACCACTGCTGACCGCTGCCCTATACTGCAGCAGTCCTTCAGCGGTATAGGGACTGACGTACAGTCTGCTAAACACTAATACACAACCTGCTTGGTCCACAAAAGTTCTTATAAGGACTGGTAACTTGGTATAGGGTGCTACGGTACATAGGCTTGAGTGCGGTACAGTCTGCTGTTCTGTAAGGACCGCTATCGGTCCACAATAGATAGGGTTGACGTGCACCACTGCTGACCGCTGCCCTATACTGCAGCAGTCCTTCAGCGGTATAGGGACTGACGTACAGTCTGCTAAACACTAATACACAACCTGCTTGGTCCACAAAAGTTCTTATAAGGACTGGTAACTTGGTATAGGGTGCTACGGTACATAGGCTTGAGTGCGGTACAGTCTGCTGTTCTGTAAGGACCGCTATAGGTCCACAATAGATAGGGTTGACGTGCACCACTGCTGACCGCTCACCTATACTGCAGCAGTCCTTCAGCGGTATAGGGACTAAGAGTTTTGTCACAGGGTCATTTAAAAAATGACATGCAGAGGAAGAGGCAGGCCCTTCCGCAGGGGTGGTAGGGGTAGGGCAGGAGCAACAGGCTTGAGCCAAAGTGGGAAGTTGCAGAAGGTGCGTTCAATTACTTTAAAGGATGCACCAGACTTGGTTGAGTGGCTCGCTCAGCCTTACTCTTCTGCACCCTCCTCATCCTCTCGATCTGCACCCTCTTCTTCACTCTCTGCTATGTGCACCCCCAAAGACACTACCACCAACAACACGACCACCACCACCACCACCACATACCTTCCGCTTGAGTCACTGGAATTATTTTCCGATCCATATCAAGAGGACATTTCTGATGCGCAGCCACTCTTGGTATTGGATCAGGAAGAGGAGGTAGCAACAAGCGCTACTCAGCAGTCTGACGCCAGTACCCAGATCAGCCCAAGGAGGAGGTTGGTCCCCGGTGTTGCTGCCTACTCTACTTATAGCGGTGGGGAAGGTGACGTTGATGATGACGTGTCTAGTGATGTCACGTGGGTGCCCACAAGAGAGGAAGAGGAGGGGAGTTCAGAGGGAGATATGGACCAGCAGATAGGGAGGAGAAGCAGCAATGACTTACATTGCACAGCAGGGACAAAGCAGACTGCAAATGTATCAGGAGCGAGTCATCGACCATGTACGGTCACATCTGGCGCTCCCAGGACACCGGCACATGGCTCCGCAGTGTGGGCTTTTTTTAACGTGTCCGCTGCTGACAATAGCGTTGCCATCTGCAATCTTTGCAGTCAACGCGTTAGTCGCGGTAAGCCCAATACTCACCTAGGGACGACCGCCTTAAGAAGGCACATGAGCAGCCATCACCGAGCCCAGTGGGAGCAACGGAACACACAAAGCCACACTGCAGGCTCTCACCGTCCAGCCTCGTCTTCTACTTCTCCTTCTCCTCTCTCCTCACAATTGTCCTCCACTCCACCTTCCATCACGCCAAGCTCACATTTTTCTGCAAAAAGGCAGGCTTCCGTGGGCCTAATGTTTGAGCGTAAAAAAATGATGACGCCGGATAACCCTCTTGCCCAACGGTTGGCGGCTGGCTTGTCAGAACTCATAGCCCGCCAACTACTGCCATATAAACTGGTGGACTCGGAGGCCTTTCGCAAATTTGTGGCCATTGGAACACCACAATGGAAGGTCCCAGGAAGGAAGTATTTCTCAGAGAAGGGCATCCCAGAGCTATATGGCCATGTTCAGCGGCAAGTGAATGTATCTCTGGCACACAGTGTCGGTGCCAAGATACATCTGACCACAGACACGTGGTCTAGCAAACACGGGCAGGGAAGGTATATCAGTTTTACTGCCCACTGGGTGAACCTTCTGACGGCCGTCAAGCATGTAACCCGTGGCACCCGTGTAGATTTGGTTTTACCGCCACGGATTGCATGCAGGCCTGACTCTTCTTCTCCTCCTCCTACTCCATCCTCCTCCCTCTCCTCCTCAGCTGCCTCCTCCTTTTCCGCTGCTAGCGTCTCTTCCACTGCACCGCCCAAGCTCCCCAGAACCTATTCCACATGCCAGGTGAGACGTTGCCATGCCGTGCTGCGTCTGTTGTGCCTGGAAGCAAAGAGCCACACTGGCCCGGCACTCCTTTCAGCTTTGCGTTCACAGGCAGATGAGTGGCTAACACCGCTCAATTTGACAGTTGGTAAAGTGGTGTGTGACAACGGTGCCAATCTGCTTAGCGCATTGAAACAGGGCAAAATCACGCACGTGCCGTGCATGGCACACGTCTTAAACTTGGTCGTGCAGCGATTCCTTGTCAAATACCCTGGGGTCCAGGACATCTTGCGGCAGGCAAGGAAAATCTCGGCCCATTTCAGAAGATCTTACACGGCCATGGCTCGCCTTGCTGACATTCAGCGGCGACACCATCTGCCGGTCAGACGTCTTATTTGCGATTGCCCGACGCGATGGAACTCAACCTTCTATATGCTTGATAGGCTGCTCCAGCAGAAACGTGCAGTTAACGTCTACCTGTATGAACTCTGCGAAAGAAACGGTTCTGGGGAGCTGGGTTTTTTTTCACCGCGCCAGTGGCTGCTCATGCGCGACACATGCAGACTTCTGCGGCCATTTGAGGAGATCACCAAACTGGTCAGTCGCAGCCATGGCGCCATCAGTGACATGGTACCTTATGCCTTCTTTCTGGAGCGTGCATTGCGTCGTGTCATTGATCAGGCTGTGGAGGAGCAGGAGCGGGAAGATGAGGAAGTCGCAATGCTGGATGAATTCCCAGGGGGGGCTACTCTATCTGAGACAAGTCAACAACAGGAGTCTGATGAGGAGTCAGAGGAGGATGGTGCCGGGGCGGATGAGCAGGAGCAAGAAGAGCATGCTTTAAACCTTTCTGGGATCCCTGTTGTGCGAGGATGGGGAGAGGAGAATGAAGAGGACGACATTATCCTGGATGATGAGCAGGAGCCAGGCCACCACACCGCTTCCACTTTAGTGCAAATGGGGGCCTTCATGCTCCAGTGTTTTAATAGGGACCCCCGTATAAAAAGCATGAGGGTCAAGGACCAGTACTGGGTGGCAACGTACTTAGACCCCCGGTACAAACACAAAATGGCGGAAATGTTACCGCCGTCGCAGAGGGCTGTCAGAATGCAGCACTTCCAGGCCTTGCTTCGAGAAATGCTGCATTCTGCTTTTGCGTGCGCTGGCAGAGGAGCAATTCCCACTCCCAGAGAAGGATTTGCGGGTACCAATCCAACAGCGCCTGCAAGAAGAGGCCGGTTTGAAGATGTGTTGGTGACTTCGGATATGAGGTCATTCTTTCAGCCGACCCATCGACAGGTGTCATCCGGATCCAGCATCAGGGAACGCCTAGACCGTCAGGTGTCCGACTACATTGGGTTAACGGCCGATGTGGACGCTCTGAGGAGTGATGAACCCCTAGACTACTGGGTGGGCAGGCTTGACCTCTGGCCAGAGCTTGCCCAATTTGCAATCGAACTGTTGGCTTGCCCCTCATCCAGTGTCCTGTCCGAAAGGACGTTCAGCGCAGCAGGGGGGATTGTGACCGATAAGCGTACTCGCCTAGCTCACCACAGTGTTAACTACCTCACATTTCTAAAAATGAATGAGGCATGGATCTCGGAGGAATTCAACACATGTGATCAGTAGACCATGTATATGTCTATAAACAATTTTTGGAATCAAGCACACAGACCTTCTTAATTCATTTGGCTCACTTCCCTGACCCAAAAAAGCACACCGTACTATATGCCCCTACCCTCCTCTTTGAAGAGGTTGAGCGGTGTCATATTTCTACTGGGGCTGCTTATTATGAGGGGTTCCCACCATCCCTGTGCTGTGCTGACTTCCTCCTGGGTGTTCTTATTATGAGGGGCTCCCACCATCCCTGTGCTGTGCTGACTTCCTCCTGGGGGTTCTTATTATGAGGGGATCACACCATCCCTGTGCTGTGCTGACTTCCTCCTGGGGCTGCTTACGGTGCTGCTGTCAGCGCTGTATGTCACGGAGCTGCTGTCAGCGCTGTATGTCACGGAGCTGCTGTCAGCGCTGTATGTCACGGAGCTGCTGTCAGTGCTGTATGTCACGGAGCTGCTGTCAGCGCTGTATGTCACGGAGCTGCTGTCAGCGCTGTATGTCACGGAGCTGCTGTCAGCGCTGTATGTCACGGAGCTGCTGTCAGCGCTGTATGTCACGGAGCTGCTGTCAGCGCTGTATGTCACGGAGCTGCTGTCAGCGCTGTATGTCACGGAGCTGCTGTCAGCGCTGTATGTCACGGTGCTGCTGTCAGCGCTGTATGTCACGGAGCTGCTGTCAGCGCTGTATGTCACGGAGCTGCTGTCAGTGCTGTATGTCACGGAGCTGCTGTCAGCGCTGTATGTCACGGAGCTGCTGTCAGCGCTGTATGTCACGGAGCTGCTGTCAGCGCTGTATGTCACGGTGCTGCTGTCAGCGCTGTATGTCACGGAGCTGCTGTCAGCGCTGTATGTCACGGAGCTGCTGTCAGCGCTGTATGTCACGGAGCTGCTGTCAGCGCTGTATGTCACGGAGCTGCTGTCAGCGCTGTATGTCACGGAGCTGCTGTCAGCGCTGTATGTCACGGAGCTGCTGTCAGCGCTGTATGTCACGGAGCTGCTGTCAGCGCTGTATGTCACGGAGCTGCTGTCAGCGCTGTATGTCACGGAGCTGCTGTCAGCGCTGTATGTCACGGAGCTGCTGTCAGCGCTGTATGTCACGGAGCTGCTGTCAGCGCTGTATGTCACGGTGCTGCTGTCAGCGCTGTATGTCACGGAGCTGCTGTCAGCGCTGTATGTCACGGAGCTGCTGTCAGTGCTGTATGTCACGGAGCTGCTGTCAGCGCTGTATGTCACGGAGCTGCTGTCAGCGCTGTATGTCACGGAGCTGCTGTCAGCGCTGTATGTCACGGTGCTGCTGTCAGCGCTGTATGTCACGGAGCTGCTGTCAGCGCTGTATGTCACGGAGCTGCTGTCAGCGCTGTATGTCACGGAGCTGCTGTCAGCGCTGTATGTCACGGAGCTGCTGTCAGCGCTGTATGTCACGGAGCTGCTGTCAGCGCTGTATGTCACGGTGCTGATGTCAGTGCTCTGTATTACGGTGCTGCTGTCAGTGCTCTGTATCTCCTGCACCCTCTTGTTTGCCTACCCTGGTCCCTGACCTTCCCTCTCCTCCATTGCCTTCATTAGCTCCATAGTCCTGAATTGTCAGAACAATTTCCCAAATAAAAAAAAAATGCTTGTAGTTATCGATCCCAAATTCACCTCATACATGTATTATGCTATTGTCCAGGTGGTGGGACTACGTGCTACCCCCTAATAATTACCCCGTGGCCGCAAATTCGACCTAAAGGTTTGCGAAATTCGCCTCCCATTGAAGTCAATGGAGCCCGCGGCGAACGGTCGTTTTCGCGAACGTTTGTGTCCGTTCGCGTTTCGCGTTCGCGAAACGTCCCGTCGGAAGTTCGTCCATCACTAGTCAGCACTGCAAAAATTGACTCTTTACGTAAACTTAATTTAATTGTCAGCAGACTGTGAACTTTAATATTTACAGGTATGTCATTCTCAAAACTTTTGGCCAGGGCTGTACATTCATGTGTGTCACATGGGCCACATACCTGATGTGAGACCGAAGTAGTGGGGGGGCCTCCCTTGCACCTCGGGTCCTTAAAGCCTCTGGAGATGGATACAGAGACTTGGTGGGGACACAGAGTGGCAGGGGTGTCAGGGGCGCGGAGCCCCGTGCAAGCCTTGGTCCGGGATCTGAGCCGAGGTCAAGTCCAGTTGGGCAACTAAGCATAAAAGGATTAATCAGAAGAAGAATGGTCGAGATCCAAGCCGGTGTCTGTTCCATTCTGGCAGCTGAGTTCAAAAGGAGCAAAGTAGTAGAATGGTTAAGGTACAAATCCGAGGTCAAAGGCAAGCAGCAATCAAGAGTAGTCAAACAGGTTTCCAGGTCACAACAGGTTCAGACAGATCACACACTAGCACAGGATCAAGGGGGGACTGAAGATAATCCAGCAATTTGGCAGTGTCTGGGATGGGCTTATACAGTATAGGGAAGTTTGAGGTCACTTCCTGTGTGCCTCCTGGGCATTTTCCCACCTTTTCCCATCAGGTTGAGGTCACTTCCTGTGCGTGTCCTGGCCATTTTCCAGCCCTTTTCCATCAAGTCTTCTGCGCAGGTGCAGGCTGGTGCCCTGAGGTGTCTGGCTCATGCTCAGTTGGCACAAATTTCCTCTTACGACAACGTGCCATTGGTGCATGCGTAGTAAGCCGTGGACTCTTAGCCCTTGTACACACGGTCGGAGAATCCGTCGGAATGTGTCCTATCAGACCGTGTCGTCGGATAATCCGACTGTGTGTGGTATGCATCGGACTGATTCCGTCGGAATATCCGTCGGACCCAATTTTCCAACATGTTGGAAATATTTCCCGACCAACTGGGCCGATCGGACATACTCCGATCATGTGTAGAGAATTTTGATCGGACCAAGTGCCACGCATGCTCAGATCAAATTCCTACATCAAAGCTATTGGCTACTAGCCTGAATGTAGTCCCATCGTAACGAAATTACGTCATCACGTTCTGAAAGATCGGATTTTTTGCCAACTTTGTCCGACCGTGTGTATGCAACAGTTTCGGACAAGATCCGACGGGCAAAATCCGACGGATTTGGTTATGGAAATCTCCGACCGTGTGTACAAGGGGTTACAGTGTGATGCTCAGTGGAAAAAATTCCCCTCTTACAGATAGCTAAAAATTTGATTGGCAGTGGAAATGTTATCTGAGAGGCACACATTGCTCTTTAGAACTCAAGGAACCCCCAGCAACATCTTAAGGAACCCTGGGGTTCCATGGAACCATGGTTGAGAGAGGGTGATCTATACATATATTCTCTCAAACCCCTCATGACACAATACTATAGGGATGGCTTAGCAGAGCTTCACCTTATTCACGAAAATCAGGGGCAAATTGTCTTGTATAGTACAACTTCCCTTGCAAAGTGAACAGCCTATTTGTTTTTAGTAAATCAACCCCTATTGGTCAACTCTGCTCTCTTGACACCACAAGACCACCTCAGCTAGTCCATAAAAGAATTCACATATACCTCCAGTGTTCTAGTTTTGTCCCCATTCCACAATCATCTTATCGCCATATCGAGAACTACCTACCATATCCCACCCAAGTTTAGCCAAGTGGGTGACCTGCTTGTTAACTGGTAAATATGCCATATTGGGGAAACCTTCAGTGCCGGGGTTTATTTTAGGGGCATGAACTGACAATATTTTATGGTTGCTGAGAAAACATGTGACAGGTTTCCCGCTGATCTTCAATTTTCGATTTTCCTTTTTGTCCCTTCTTCTCCCCCCCCCCTTTTTTTTTCTTTTCTTTTGATTCTATATTTTAATCAAAGATGTTTTCCTTCTGTATGGGTTGTATTGCAGTACTCATTCCCTTTACATTGTCTAAGCATACACTGAAGTCCTAGCCTTAGAGCCAACAGGATCTTGCAGTTTGCAGGTTCTGTTTTGCGCATGCACTGAGGGCATCCTATCCCTGCGCCTCTTTCTCTGCTGCAGCTGATGGGGACGTCTTGCTTTTGCTTGGCAACAGGAAAGATACCAGGTCATGGTGATGCACAGCAAAGAGGGTTTTAATGGCGCAAGTGTTGTGCTTCCTTTCTGCTAGACATGTGCAATTAGTTTAGTTCCGAATTCGTTTTTTTCAACGAATTTCGACAGATTCCTGTTTAACAAATTTTTCCAAATATTCGTACAAATTTGAATATTAGGAAATCCGAAAATCTGAAATAACGAACATTAACTTAAAGCGGTTCTGCACTCATAATAATACATTTGCCCATTCTGTTGCCTCTAGACCGTACATTTGATAATGCCACATGTTTTTTTATTTTTATTAATCTACCTTTTGTAATTTGTAGTTTTTTATTTTCCTCCCCTGCGGCGATGGGCGGTCTCTTGCGGGGATCAGCATCATTTCCTGCTGAAGCCCGCACTGTCTCCTGGGATCTTGTCCAAGTAATCCCAGGAGACATTGCGGCTAATGCACCCGGAATCTCGCGAGATTTCGGCTAATGCACCCGGAATCTTGCGAGATTTCGGCTAATACACCCTAAATCTCGCGTGATTTCGGCTATTACAGCCGAAATCACGCGAGATTTAGGGTGCATTAGCCGAAATCTCGCGAGATTCCGGGTGCATTAGCCGCAATGTCTCCTGGGATTACTTGGACGAGATCCCAGGAGACAGTGCGGGCTTCAGCAGGAAATGATGCTGATCCCCGCAAGAGACCGCCCATCGCCGCAGGGGAGGAAAATAAAAAACTACGAATTACAAAAGGTAGATTAATAAAAAAAAAAAAAAAACATGTGGCATTATCAAATGTACGGTCTAGAGGCAACAGAAGGGGCAAATATATTATTATGAGTGCAGAACCCCTTTAACTATTAAATTATAGGTTTTGGAATTTCCTTTCAAATTTGACTGTTTAGCGAACATAACAAATACAAATTTATCCGAAGCTACTAACGAAATAACGAATGCCATATCTAAACGAATGGAATGTAACAAATTAATAATAATAAACAATAATAATAATACATTTTTTTTTAATTATTATT
Organism: Lithobates pipiens; assembly: GCF_037356315.1. NCBI lineage: Eukaryota > Metazoa > Chordata > Amphibia > Anura > Ranidae > Lithobates > Lithobates pipiens. The sequence continues at coordinate 52,083,534 of NW_027507785.1, forward strand.
ATTTTATTATTCGTTCCGTTCCATTTGTTTAGATGCGGAATTTGTTATTTCGGATAATTCATAACTTCGGATAAATTTGTATTCGTGGAGTTCACTTAAAGCCAAATTTGAAAGGAAATTCCAATACCTATCATTTAATTGTTATTTTTGGTTATTTATTTGGATTTTCTTTCTTACTTACGAATTTCCGAATTGCGATCAAAATGATTGACCCGAAAAATTAAGAAAAAAACAAAAACAAAAAGACGAATGAGACGCAAAACAAACAAATTTTTCGGGGGGGGGGTTTGAGTGGTACTATTTTCATCGGGGTCTAAAAGTTACATAAACATTGCAATGGGAAAAATTATAGGATATTGCTTTGTTGTGTTGTTAATTTTTTTTTTTTTTTTTACTATTTATTTACAACAAAAAGGAGTAGGAAATAAAATATATGTTCAATTTGCTACAAAAAAAAAAAGCCAGGTCTGTGTTAAAAAGAAAAGAAAGGTGTATATGACGTAGTAGACTATAAAACCTAAAAGGTGTAATGTACGAAACTGAGACTTTGCCAAGACAAAAGTCTAATGCTGCGTACACACGGCCAGACTTTTCGACAGCAAAGGTCCGACAGAACGAATCCGGCGGACAATTCGATCGTGTGTGGGCTTCATCTGACCTTTTTCTGTTGAAAAATCAGATGGACTTTAGATTTAGAACATGTTTCAAATTTTTCCGACGGACTCGAGTCCGGTCGAAAATTCCGTTTGTCTGTAGGCTAGTCCGACGGACGAAAACTGACGCTAGGGCAGCTTTTGGCTATGAACTTCCTTATTCTAGTCGTTCGAATCCGTCGGACATGGGGGTGATTGTGTGTGGCCAAGTCCGTTCGTTCGGAAAGTCCATCGGAAGTCCGCTGAAAGTCCGTCAGGGAAAAACCGTCGGACCTAGTCTGCTGGAAAGTCCGGTCGTGTGTACGCGGCATAACTAACTAAATTGCACTAAAATGTGCAAACTTATTTTAAACTGCTTTATATTCACAAAATATAAGAAAATAAAAAATACTGCACATTCCCAATAACCCATTCACTGTTTTTTTTTTTTTAAAACACCACCACTGTTGCCGGCATACGACATACGTCGGTGGCAGCAAAAGGCTTAAACTGCTTACATTCACATTATTAAAAGAAAAAAATTCAAATACTGCAAGTTCCCTTTAAATGCAGAGGCAGGTACAATAGTTTGTGGGCGTGTCTGATATGACCAGGACCTTTTTTTTTTTTTTTTTTTTTTTTTTTTTTTTTTTCCCAAGGACGGTAGATTCCCAATTTTGTACTTTTGAAGATTTTTGTAGTCTACTAATTTTTTGCACAATCCTCGTTCACATCAAAGAGTAGTGTCGTGTGACTCTTTTTGTTTTATTGATGTATTTTGTTCTCTTTTTGCAGCTCCGGAACCCCCAAGACGAAAAGCTTTTTCCAAATGGACTCCTCCTCGCTCACCCTTTAACTTGGTTCAAGAAACTCTTTTCCACGACCCATGGAAGCTTCTCATTGCCACCATCTTCCTGAATAAGACCTCCGGTGAGTAAAACTCTGGATTTTGTTTGCGTCACACCTCAGATCACCCCAATTCCTGCACCTTCTGTCAGAAACCATGAAATCAGGCCGAGACAGAAGTACAGTTAAATCTCACTTGCTTAATAATAAAAGTTAAAAAAACAAACGTATACAAAACACAGCCAGAGTTCAGTAACCGGAACGGATAGTCTGCCAAGCCAGAAGTGAGGGATCAATGTAGTAGAACAGCAAGCAGGATCTGGAGCCAGAAGGGATGTCAGCAAAGCAAGTCTTGAACAGGATCGCAGGAGATAGTTTCTGTGATGTTGACTATGGCGAAGGCAGAGAACCTCGGGGCTGAACGGCTTAAGTAGACAGGACTGACTAGCAGGATATCATCAACAGGTGAGTAACTGTGGAGAGATAGGAGCTGGCAATTAGCAATTAGCCGACAGCTGAGCGGCCAGCTCAGAGAAGGAACTGCTGAGCCCAGCATTGACACCTTCACACCTCAGATCGCCCCAATTCCTGCACCTTCACACCTCAGGTCAACCCAACCTCTTTTGTTGCACAGTGTTTTAAACCCCCCACTTTGTGATATGTGTGAGCTGTTTGAAGGAACTATTTTCTACACTAGTCTATCATATACTTTGTTTTTGAAAGTGTGTCCTGTTTTTTAGTGGATGAAAAGATGGTAAAGCTGTATTGCAAAAAAAAAAATCCTAAAAAAGTAATGAAATCGAATGTGGCATCCCCAGCCTGTCCCTTGTCTCCACCCCCTACCCACCTCCGAGCACCGTCCCTTGTCTCCATCCCCTACCCAACTCCGAGCACCGTCCCTTGTCTCCACCCCCTACCCACCTCCGAGCACCGTCCCTTGTCTCCACCCCCTACCCAACTTCGAGCACCGTCCCTTGTCTCCATCCCCTACCCAACTCCGAGCACCGTCCCTTGTCTCCATCCCCTACCCACCTCCGAGCACTGTCCCTTGTCTCCACCCCCTACCCACCTCCGAGCACCGTCCCTTGTCTCCATCCCCTACCCAACTCCGAGCACCGTCCCTTGTCTCCATCCCCTACCCACCTCCGAGCACCGTCCCTTGTCTCCACCCCCTACCCACCTCCGAGCACCGTCCCTTGTCTCCACCCCCTACCCACCTCCGAGCACCGTCCCTTGTCTCCATCCCCTACCCAACTCCGAGCACCGTCCCTTGTCTCCACCCCTACCCACCTCCGAGCACCGTCCCTTGTCTCCACCCCCTACCCACCTCCGAGCACCGTCCCTTGTCTCCACCCCCTACCCAACTTCGAGCACCGTCCCTTGTCTCCATCCCCTACCCAACTCCGAGCACCGTCCCTTGTCTCCATCCCCTACCCACCTCCGAGCACCGTCCCTTGTCTCCACCTCCGAGCACCGTCCCTTGTCTCCACCCCCTACCCACCTCCGAGCACCGTCCCTTGTCTCCATCCCCTACCCAACTCCGAGCACCGTCCCTTGTCTCCATCCCCTACCCACCTCCGAGCACCGTCCCTTGTCTCCACCCCCTACCCACCTCCGAGCACCGTCCCTTGTCTCCACCCCCTACCCACCTCCGAGCACCGTCCCTTGTCTCCATCCCCTACCCAACTCCGAGCACCGTCCCTTGTCTCCACCCCTACCCACCTCCGAGCACCGTCCCTTGTCTCCACCCCCTACCCACCTCCGAGCACCGTCCCTTGTCTCCACCCCCTAGCCACCTCCGAGCACCGTCCCTTGTCTCCACCCCCTAGCCACCTCCGAGCACCGTCCCTTGTCTCCACCCCCTACCCAACTTCGAGCACCGTCCCTTGTCTCCACCCCCTACCCACCTCCGAGCACCGTCCCTTGTCTCCACCCCCTACCCACATCCGAGCACCTTCCCTTGTCTCCACCCCCTACCCACCTCCAAGCACCTTCCCTTGTCTCCATCCCCTACCAAACTCTGAGCACCATCCTTTGTCTCCACCTCCTAGCACCGTCCCTTGTCTCCACCCCCTACCCACCTCCGAGCACCTTCCCTTTTCTCCATCCTCTACCCAACTCCGAGCGCCGTCCCTTGTCTCCACCCCCTACCCACCTCCGAGCGCTGTCCCTTGTCTCCACCCCCTACCCACCTCCGAGCGCTGTCCCTTGTCTCCACCCACTACCCACCTCCGAGCGCTGTCCCTTGTCTCCACCCACTACCCACCTCCTAGCACCGTTCCTTGTCTCTACCCCCTACCCACCTCTGAGCACCGTCCCTTGTCTCCATCCCCTACCCAACTCTGAGCACCGTCCCTTGTCTCCATCCCCTACCCAACTCCGAGCACTGTCCCTTGTCTCCACCCCCTACCCATCTCCTAGCACCGTCCCTTGTCTCCACCCCCAAGCACCGTCCCTTGTCTCCACCCCATACCCACCTCCGAGCACTTTCCCTTGCCTCCACCCCCTACCCACCGCTGAGCACCGTCCCTTGTCTCCACCCCCTACCCACCTCCGAGCACCGTCCCTTGTTTCCACCCCCTACCCACCTCTGAGCACCGTCCCTTGTTTCCACCCTCTACCCACCTCCATGTACAACCTTTTTTTTTAGAGGAAACAGAACCAAGTATAATTTTGTGGTGATAAGTAATCTGTATGAAATTTGGTAATTATAATAAGAAAAACTGTAAAATGGATCCCACACAGCCAACAATAGCCACCCCAAAGCAAAAATAGATCCCACGACACCCCCCAGCAATAATGGACCACTTGCAACAAAATACCATCTCACAGCAACAGACCCACCCCAGCAACAATAGACCCCACCAGCAACAATAGATCTCCCAGAAGCCAGCTTTAACAGACCTCCAGCAGCTAGCAACAATAGACCCCTCCCTCAACAGTAGATCACTCCCAGCAACAATTGACCTACTAGCAACATAAGACCTCCCCCCGTCAACAATAGACCCCCCCCCCCCCATCAGCTGGCATCATTGGACCCTGCAGCACACCCCCACTATCCCTTGATTTCTATATCTGTCCATCCATTCCTGAGATTAATACAGCTATCCCCACTGCCAAAATGCCACATTAAATAGATTGAAGAAGAGCTATAGTGTTGTCGTTCACCCCCTCTTTCCTTTTATCCCAAGCTTGCTAAATGGACAGTGAAGGAGCAGCAGCAGACTGAGAAGGTCATCCTTCTGCCCTCTATTCCTGTCAGTATGTTTAAAGGGTGAATTCACACATACCGCGGTGACACCGCAAGGATGCACAGGAAACAATTTTCCCATTCACACAGCAAAGCAGCCTCGGACTGCACTACAATGTGCTGCACTAAAATGCAGACGTGTTGCATTTTAATCGCAGCGCACCGCACTGAGCCACTTGTCAATGTACGGAAGCGCAGCGCATCGTGCTGCGGTACATTGAAGTGTACTTCAAATAAAGTTTTGTACAGAACCAAAAAGAAGGAAAAAAAAAAAAAAAGGGAAGGGGGGAGCTGTGTGATGCACTGAATTGCACACCACACTGCCCCCTACCGCAGCCAGCAACAGAGATTTGCCGGAGCAGTAAAGCGCTCTGGCAGGTTCATTCAAATTCAGCACACCTAGTTATGTCTCAGTCCTGATTTTCCCTCTCCCAGTCTGAGCTTTGCTGCACATGGCATTGCAAGAGGGTCGTATCAGCTAGCAACTCTACCGTCTTCTACAGGGAAGATGGCGATTCCGGTCCTGTGGAGTTTCCTGAAGAAGTACCCCGGTGCGGAAGTCGCCCGGATGGCGGACTGGAAGGACATGGCGGACATGCTGCAGCCTCTCGGACTCTATGAACTTCGAGCAAAAACCATTGTGAGGTTCTCGGGTATGCATACAGCCTGGGTGCAGGGAGGGGGATGGAGGCACAAGAGCCCATACTTCAGATTGAGCTCACCTAATTTCCTTGCGAGGGGAGGAACCAGGGAAGAAAAAAAAAAAATTATTTCTGCTTTTTACTCCATAATCCTAGAATATTTAAAGTGTTACTAAACCCACAACAGTAAAATCAGTCTGTATATACAGTAAAGCATGCTTGTTATACTCACTGTGGAACCTAAGGGGTTAATCGTCCGCAGTGTGTGAAAAGTAGACATGTGCAATTCATTTCATTCCGAATTAGTTTTTTAACGAATTTTGACAAATTAGTTCATTTCCGAATTTTTCCATTTCCAAAATTTCGAATTTCTGCATTTCCGAATTTTTAAACTTCCGCATTTTTCGAAATTTCGGAAATTAAAAAATTAGGAAATTTGAAAATCCAAAAATAAGAATGAAAATTCGAAAATTTTCGGAAATTAAAAATGTAGGAAATTTGAAAATCCAAAAATAAGAATGAAAATTCGAAAATTTTCGGAAATTAAAAATGTAGGAAATTTGAAAATCCAAAAATAAGAATGAAAATTCGAAAATTTTCGGAAATTCAAAAATTAGGAAATTTGAAAATCCTAAAATAAGAATGAAAATCTGAAAATTCGAAATTTTGGAAATTCAAAAATTAGGAAATTTGAAAATCCAAAAATAAGAATGAAAATTCAAAATTTCGGGAAATTAAAAAATTAGGAAATTAGAAAATCCAAAAATAAGAATGAAAATCTGAAAATTCGTAATTTCGGAAATTCAAAAATTAGGAAATTAGAAAATCCAAAAATAAGAATGAAAATCTGAAAATTCGTAATTTCGGAAATTCAAAAATTAGGAAATTTGAAAATCCAAAAATAAGAATGAAAATCTGAAAACTTGAAAAAAAATCTGAAATAATAACTAATAATAAATATTAAATTATAGGTATTGGCATTTCCTTTCAAATTTGGCTGTTAGTGAACTTATTTGAACAAATTATCTACAATAACGATCTGCCATATCTAAACCAATGGAACATAATGATCTAATCATAATAAATAATAATAAAACCTTTTAATTATTATTATTATTATTAATTTGTTCCATTCCATTTGTTTAGATGCGGCATTCGTTATTTCGGATAATTCGTAACTTCAGATAAATTAGTATTTGTTACGTTCATAAACAGCCAATTTTGAAAGGAAATTCCAATACCTGTAATTTAATAGTTATTGTTAGTTATTATGAATTTTACTGATTTTCTTTCTTTTTTTTCGGATTTTTGAATTTCTGAATTTTCGAATACCAAAAATTTGGGAATTCGAAAATTCTGAAAATTCTGAATTTCAGAATTCAAAAATATGCAAATGTAAAAAAAAAAAATTTAATTCGGAAATTCAGAAATGTGAAAATCCTAATTTTGGGAATTTTCAAATTTCAGAGTTTCCGAAAAAAAGCAAAAAGACGAATGAAACGAAAACTAACACATTTTTTGTTAGTGCGCATGTCTAGTAAAAAGGCTGTTTGATCCTGTCCTTCTCTGTACCTCCCCTTCTTCCACTGTCCCCAATCTATCTCCTGATAAAACGGAGCCTTGGAGTCACTCTGCACATGCTCAGTTTGGTGTCTATAGCTAGAGAGGTGTTTTTATTTTTTTGTTGGTGGGGGGGAGAGTGCATGTGATCAGAACAGGGGCCAAAGGCACTATGTAGACAAAGGGTCCAGGGGTCCTGCAGCCTCATTGGACAGTCGGAGGAGAATGAAAACTCCTCCTACAAGCTTTAACCAGACAGTGATAGAAGTCACAAGACTGCTATATACTGCTGATGTGAAAAGGTATTTAGCAGTTTATATTTACAAAAATAATTGCATTTCCATGTTCTGTGTACTGTGGGAGACCAGATATAGTGAATGCAGAGTCCTGGGATTAGTAAGACTTTATTGATTGTGTTTTCTTTTGTTCTGCAGAAGAGTATCTCACAAAAAAGTGGCGTTATCCGATTGAACTCCACGGAATTGGAAAATATGGAAATGATTCGTATCGGATCTTCTGTGTGAATGAGTGGAAAGAGGTATATTGATCATCCCGTATTTCAAAGTGTATCATATTTCCATTTTTCTTTTACAAAAATCCTAGTTTATACCTTTTATTCACACTTTCATATCAGTGCTGCGGATCTTCTGCAGCCTCTTTGCTGCCATATCCTGCCTACATGTACTCCAGCGATGGCTGCATGGCATTTCTCAGATTGGGTTCACGGATGGTGACAACAGTGGTCCACGCTGGCATGATGTGTGTTGAAACAACCACTTGTCTCTATCAGAAGCCCGTGTGAAAGGAGGACAATGCAGCTCCACTGGGGGACAGGGAAATAGTGATGTCCCCATATAATAGGAAGTGCCTGAACAAGCAATTTATGGTGGGGTCAATGGAGGTTATTTTAATAAAAAGCTGAACTCTCAGAATCTGAAAACTAGGCTTGCAGTGGGGGACCTCTGGTCTGCAAGGGTTGAATGCTAATTTTTGTCTATTGGACCAGGGAAAAAACAGTTTTAAATCTCTTATCCCTCCCTCTCCCAGCAGCCGGCGCTCTCCTCTTCCTCTTCCAGCTCATCCTCACTTGCAGTGGAATGCGGGACCGCTGGTCCTGTTTTGTACGCAATGACATCAAAGCTGAAACCTCTGGCTGGAGAGGCAACAGTGGGGGACCGGTCACAGGGAGAGGAGGAGCTTGTGGGGAGTGAGAGTTAAGGTAATTTAATTAGCTTTTACCCTAGCCCAGGGTGTCAAACTCAATTTCATTCATAGCGGGCCACATCAACAGTTTGGTTAACTTCAAAGGGCCGGTTGTGTCTGGGGTTTGCTATGTACAGAGCTCAGGGTTCAAGAGTGTGCTACGTACAGAGTGCAAAGTCCAGGAGGGCGCTACGTGCAGGGTCCGGGAGGGCGCTACGTGCAGGGTCCGGGAGGGCGCTACGTGCAGGGTCCGGGAGGGCGCTAAGTGCAGGGTCCGGGAGGGCGCTAAGTGCAGGGTCCGGGAGGGCGCTAAGTGCAGGGTCCGGGAGGGCGGGGTCCTGGAGGGCGCTAAGTGCAGGGTCCGGGAGGGCGCTAAGTGCAGGGTGCAGCATTCGGGAGGGCGTTACGCCCAGGGTGCAGAGTTTAGGGAGGGCGTTACGCCCAGGGTGCAGAGTTTAGGGAGGGCGTTGCGCCCAGGGCGCAGAGTTTAGGGAGGGCGTCGCGCCCAGGGCGCAGAGTTTAGGGAGGGCGTTACGCCCAGGGTGCAGAGTTTAGGGAGGGCGTTGCGCCCAGGGCGCAGAGTTTAGGGAGGGCGTTGCGCCCAGGGCGCAGAGTTTAGGGAGGGCGTCGCGCCCAGGGCGCAGAGTTTAGGGAGGGCGTCGCGCCCAGGGCGCAGAGTTTAGGGAGGGCGTCGCGCCCAGGGCGCAGAGTTTAGGGAGGGCGTCGCGCCCAGGGCGCAGAGTTTAGGGAGGGCGTCGCGCCCACGGCGCAGAGTTTAGGGAGGGCGTCGCGCCCACGGCGCAGAGTTTAGGGAGGGCGTCGCGCCCAGGGCGCAGAGTTTAGGGAGGGCGTCGCGCCCAGGGCGCAGAGTTTAGGGAGGGCGTCGCGCCCAGGGCGCAGAGTTTAGGGAGGGCGTCGCGCCCAGGGCGCAGAGTTTAGGGAGGGCGTCGCGCCCAGGGCGCAGAGTTTAGGGAGGGCGTCGCGCCCAGGGCGCAGAGTTTAGGGAGGGCGTCGCGCCCAGGGCGCAGAGTTTAGGGAGGGCGTCGCGCCCAGGGCGCAGAGTTTAGGGAGGGCGTCGCGCCCAGGGCGCAGAGTTTAGGGAGGGCGTCGCGCCCAGGGCGCAGAGTTTAGGGAGGGCGTCGCGCCCAGGGCGCAGAGTTTAGGGAGGGCGTCGCGCCCAGGGCGCAGAGTTTAGGGAGGGCGTCGCGCCCAGGGCGCAGAGTTTAGGGAGGGCGTCGCGCCCAGGGCGCAGAGTTTAGGGAGGGCGTCGCGCCCAGGGCGCAGAGTTTAGGGAGGGCGTCGCGCCCAGGGCGCAGAGTTTAGGGAGGGCGTCGCGCCCAGGGCGCAGAGTTTAGGGAGGGCGTCGCGCCCAGGGCGCAGAGTTTAGGGAGGGCGTCGCGCCCAGGGCGCAGAGTTTAGGGAGGGCGTCGCGCCCAGGGCGCAGAGTTTAGGGAGGGCGTCGCGCCCAGGGCGCAGAGTTTAGGGAGGGCGTCGCGCCCAGGGCGCAGAGTTTAGGGAGGGCGTCACGCCCAGGGCGCAGAGTTCAGGAGGGCAGTATGTACAGGGTGCAGCGGTCAGGAGTGCATTGTGTACAGCCCTGCATTGGACATGATGAAACCAAAGGACAGTCCACCATTAGCGCACGGGGGAGCAGAGAATAAGGTAAGTTACACTCCTTTTACTCTCCCCTATACCTAAAAATTTCATTAACTCCATGTGTTTAGAGTTTTTGTTTTTTTTAAATAAGCTCGAGGTACAGAAGTGAACCCCAAAGTTTTCAGAAGGAATTCCAGAATATTTACCTGTTGGGCACAATTACCATTTCTAGACGTTCTCTATAATATAGCAAGTCGTCACTTTGTAAACTCAGGTCCCTTTTCGGAAGACGATATCTGTACATTGACATTGAACGATGTATCCACGATATTTTTCCAGGTTCAGCCCGAGGACCACAAGCTGAATAAATACCACGACTGGCTGTGGGAGAACAAGGGCAGACTTGGATTGGGATGAGGAACGCTCGCTGTGCGTCTAGAAGGCGCTCGTCTCGTCTCTGTAACTTTTTTGTATTTTACCTTTTTTTTTTTTTTTTTTTATATATATTTTGTACATAAATTATTTTGTTACGCGGAAATTCTTTATCTATTGTAATATTCTACGTTTTTTATAATTAAATCTGTGTAATAAAACATATTTTGTATAATACAATCAGCACAAGTCTATGTAGTTGTTTGCTGTCCCCCTGCACAACACAACAACGCACACACACTCACCGGACACTTTATTAAGTCCTCCTTGCTAGTACCGGGTTGGATCCCCTTTTGCCTTCATTCTTTGTGGCATCGATCCAACAAAGTGTTGGAAACATTCCTCAGAGATTTTGCTCCATAGTGTCATGATGGCATCGCACAGTTGCTGCAGATTTTCCGGCTGCGCATCCATGATGCCAATCTCCTGTTCCACCACATCCCAAAGGTGCTCTATTGGATGGAGATGTGGTGAGTGTGGAGGCCATTGGAGGACAGGGACCTCATTGTCCAGTGGTGAGATGATTGGAGCTTTGTGACGTGGTGCATTATCCTGCTGGAAGGAGTCATCAGAAGATGGGGACACTGTAGTCATAAAGGGATGGACATGGTCAGCAACAATACTCAGGTAGGTCGTGGTGATTAAACCATGATCAATTGGTACTAAGGGGCCCAAAGTGTGCCCATCCCCCACACCATTACACCCCCCACCACCAGCCTGAACCGGTGATACAAGGCAGAATGGATCCATACTTTCATGTTGTTTACACCAAATTCTGACCCCACCATCTGAATGTCGCAGCTGAAATCCAGACTCATCAGACCAGGCAACGTTTTTCCAATCTTCTATTGTCCAGTTTTGGTGATCCTGTGTGAATTGTAGCCTTAATTTTCTGTTCTTATCTGATGGGAGTGACACCCGGTGTGCTCTCCTGCTGCTGTAGCCCATCTGCTTCAAAGTTGGATGTGTTGTGCGTTCAGAGATGGTATTCTGCATATCTTGGGTGAAACGAGTGGTTATTTGAGTTACTGTTTCCTTTCTATCATCTGGAACCAGTCTGTCCATTCTCCTCTGAGCTCCGACATCAACAAGGAGTTTTCATCCACACGACTGCCGCTCACTGGATATTTTCTCTTTTTCGGATCATTCTCTGTAAACCCCGAGAGATGGTTGTGTGTGAAAATCCCAGTAGCTGAGCAGTTTATGAAATACTCAAACCAGCCCGTCTGGGACCAACAACCATGTGTAATGGAAATTTGTAGGTTCTGTATATAATTGTTTTCTATTATATATGTATTGCACAATGCCCTCACTGTGCACATGGCACTAATAATGTTTTCAGTACATGTTTTGCATTCTTTCAAGTTCTGATTAGAATAAGCCTGCCTATGTAACGCCCCTTGTTACCATAAACGTACAATTGTAATATTAATGTGATACCTACGTAATCATGTGTATAAAAACCTTCACATGCGTCATAATAAAGGAGAACAGTTATTTGGAAAGATGCTGAGCGTATCTTTTGTGTCTGTTCCGTACTGCAGTAGTTATTAATTTGGAACCACTAATCAATATGAGGATAGGAGTTGCCTATCATCAAAATATCCATTTCAGGTGGCGAAGCCAGAGCCAGGAGGGGTTATCAGGTGACCCTGAGTATCCGAAACGAGGAGCTTGAGACGATCTGGGAATTTCTGATAATCAGCCGGCTGAGGTAAGCCTTTTGCTTACATTTGAGTTATCAGACTTCCTTGATCGGTAAGGCATTTTCGGGACAAAGGGTACCTATTTTACTCCCCTTAATGGAACTGTATTGATTAGTGGTTATATGTTATGTTGTCACTGTCTACTGTCCATCAGAGTGTTATAGAGAAAGAAAAGAATAGTGCTGTTCACAGAGTATAATGTAGTACATCTGCTAGATGAAGTAGTTTAGAGGCAAGAGGGTATAGGCACATGTAGAGAAGACTGGCCAGTCATTATGGGCATTAAATTAAGTAAGGGAATGACGGGTAAGAGACCCTCAAAAATGCCCAGCGCAAGAGGAGCGCTATATATGAACCGAAGGTGCGGTTCCGCCTATACTGAGCCCCTAGATTAATGGTTAAAGTGGACAGGGATCCACAATGGGTAACTGGGTTACCAAAGTCCACAGGGACAAAGAATCATGCAGAGTATACAGCTAGAGAAACAGCTATTTATGTGAGCAGGATGGATCAAGAGTGACATTAACACTAGACAGAAAGGGACTTTTTGATGTTAAGTTGTGGGATGAATTTGGGGTCAGACACAACAACTAGTAAAGTCAAGAAACAGTAATGAGAGTTAAAACAGAATGCTTTGTATGTTGTCAGAGAGGGAAGATGGGATGAGCACTATAGCTGCCCGTCTGATCATAGAAGGTACAGTATGTGAAGTATGGAATTACAATACATTGGATGCAAAGGATATCAGAACAAAATAAAGAAAGCAGAAATTTAAGCAAGGAAGTATTAAAGAGCGTTAAAAGAAAGTGAGAGAATGATATGCATGTGTTGTGTACAAATGGGAATAATGTAAGCAATTTTAGAGATATATTTGAGTATGTTTGTGAATGCTGGAACCTTTAGTTCGCTCGCTTGTGTCATGTACGCAGACGTGACCCCCACCTTTGTGCTCTCCTCAAAGAATGTAGCTGGGATGAGAGTTGGTGATAAGCTGGGAGGACACCATGCCAATTTCAGTTTTTTAGACAAAACATTTATAACAAAATGTGCCGAGTTAACGAATCTAATGATAAACAATGTGATCACAATTATTTTTGAATCTGTTTTCCAAACATGGTAAATTGAAGGTTACAAATTAACCATGTCTTACACTAATTGAATATCCTGTGATAGTGGAAACAGTGCATTAAAAAAAAAAAGAGAGAGAGAAATTGAGTAAAATTAAGTAATATGTCCCCCTTTAAGGACATTTATCTGTGCATATATATTAGTGTGTGATATTGAAATTATCATATGAGTATTAATTTCTAATATGAGTTTAACAATTTTATTAATAAATATAGATATATTGAAACTGGTTTAGACAACCTTTGGTTGGAAATGAAATCCAGGTTAATGGGGAAATTGGTAAAAATGGAATTAGTTTAGATTAAGATTTTATATTTATTGAGTGGAAAGAGAAAAAATTAAGATGAGGTTGTTAATTTGAATACAGCTGCAATAATGTTTAACAAAGCCAAGATGGATGGGATACATAAGGAAGTTTTTCTACAGAAATTAAATCTTAAAGTCTGATAATAACTTAATGTGTGGTCCATGATGTAAGAGTAATAATAACATGTAAATATAACAGACCCATCACATCAAGTCCACACACCCTGTTAGGATAGCTGCGGCCTGCAGCCAGTTGGTTTATAGTTTTTGATGGCCGAGTGCTTTCTGGTCCATCATACATATTGTTGGTCCTTTTGTTTTTATGTATTTTTATTTTTGAAATCCAAAGCAGAATGTGTGGATTGTGAAATGATGTGTCCCTTTTCCTTATAATGCAGTGGGTATAAGTAGAAGAATACTTAGGGTTTATGGAAATCTCTGCATGACTGCAGGGTATTCTTATTTATTATAATATTGCCAGGAAAAAGTTGTCTTTTTGAAACATGAAACAGGAGTTCTTACACAATAAGCATGATAGGAAAAAGCCATTGTTATATTTATGCAAGCTGGACCCAGTAATCAAGGGTTCACTCCGATGTATCAGAGCTGTAGCTTTATGCAAAGTTGCTATTAGACAAAGTTACAGATATTATTTTGGTTGAATATTTAATTTTTAATAGTCCGACATTCTGCACAGCAAATATATAGCTAAGTGTTTGTCTAATGAAAGGTTCAAAATATGAATTTGTTTTGTGTGTTTATGTACAAATCTAACAATGAAAAATGCGTACATTTGGATCCAGCCACCTTATTGCCTCTATTGGAGGAGGCTGGAAACAAAGAAAAACCACATGTGTTAAATTGATGACATAGGAATCAGCTGCTGTGAGCCCAGTGCAGGACACACTCCCTGGAGACCCGAGTATTTACTTTTTTGTATTGTTATTCCTGGTTTTATACTGAGGATGAAGTTTATCACCCAGAAGGATTCCCTGTATTCAGAGTCATTGGATCCTTTTTACCCCGCTCAAGAAGCAGAGCTCCATGCTTTAGAAAATTCAGTGAGCTATAAAGAGAGTATATATTTATATAGATAGTCAAGATATAGAGAGCTTTTGGTTGCATTTGAAGGGCCAGAAGTTTGTTTTTACTTCGGCAGGTAAACCAATCAAGCATGCCAAGTTAATTTGATTGGCTGTTTTCAGCCTTCCAGGTTCTTGCTGAGGTAGCCATACTAACAGTAAAACTCACATATGGAAGCAGACCAGGCGACTCTAAGGGTGCTGCATTTACAGCCCCGGACACTTGCTGGGTCTGTGCAACTCACAGATTCCACCCGAGTTCTGGCCCAGTATAGCTGGGATTAATAATTCAACTTTAAGGACCCCAGAACGAGAAGCACAAGTGGTCCACAGAGGGCAACTTCTTACGAAACAGGACTTTGGAAAAGGTGATCATTTATGTCTGCCAGACACTCTTTTCCCTTCAGCTTGACACGTGGACCTTGTCATCAGTCACAAGCAGTTATGGCTGCCTTAGTAAATGAGCGTGGGATAGAGCCAGGGTTCTCCACAGTTGTTTTTATAACATACCACTTCTTGTTTTACCTGTTACCAAAGGTGTTACCAAAAGCTGAACATCCCTTTCAGAGATAACAAAAAAATATATCCAGATGCCCGAGTCAGGATCTTACGAGTATGTATTTTGTTTGTAGGGACATGTTTTCTGGATGTCCAGTGGCAAATGCTACTGCAAAGGCCACAGTAAAAAAGTGTTATCAGAAGTAGTTTTTAAGTACAGAGTGGAGAATCTACAGAGAGTAACAGAGGAAATCATTTTTATAGGAGAGTCCTTACTAGAAGTTTTGAGGTTTTATTTTTACACCCCCTACTGTCTACAATGTAGCGGACAAAGTAGAGTAAGACACTAGAAAACTTTTGCCTGAATGTTTTATTATATTTTATCAAGCCCGTAGGGGGATGTTGGACTCTCTCCCTATGGGATTTGGGTTGGGAGTGTGTTACTCACTTGCTTATATTTTGTCTCAGCAGCTGAAGTCCTCCATTCAGATCTCACAGAGAATGTTGCTGATCTTTTAAGGTTTTTGACAAACTCATTTACCGTATATACTCGAGTATAAGCCGAGATTTTCAGCCTCTTTTTTGAGGCTGAAAGTGCCCCCTCGGCTTATACTCGAGTCACCGCTGTCTGACTGCTCGATCAGCGTATCGAGCAGACAGACAGTGGACATTCTAAAATTCAAAAGCCGCGCCTCCGCCTCCGCCTTCGCCTGTGATAGGCGGAACACTGAATTTCCCAGCAGTCAGTGTTCCGCCTATCACGGACATCCGCTCATCCTCGTACTACCGACGAGGATGAAAGGATGTCCGTGATAGGCGGAACACAGGCTGCTGGGAAATTCAGTGTTCCGCCTATCACAGGCGAAGGCGGAGGCGCGGCTTTTGAATTTTAGAATGGCCGCCGAGAAGAGCGGCGATCCTGGAAGGACGGAGGAGGCTCGGGACGGCGGCTCGGGACGGAGGCTCGGGACGGCGGCTCGGGACACAGGCTCGGGACACAGGCTCGGGACACAGGTAGGCTGGACACACACACAAGGCTGCACGGACACACACACACAGGGATGGATGGATGGATGGACACACACACACAGGGATGGATGGATGGATGGACACACAGGGATGGATGGATGGATGGACACACACAGGGATGGATGGATGGACGGACACACACACAGGGATGGATGGATGGACGGACACACACACAGGGATGGACGGACACACACACAGGGATGGACGGACACACAGGGATGGACAGCCATGTCTCACCCTCGGCTTATACACGAGTCAATAATTTTTCCAGTTTTTTTGGGGGTAAATTGGGGGCCTCGGCTTATATTCGGGTCGGCCTATACTCGAGTATATACGGTATGTGTTTTCTCCCCAATTCCAGATCCTAAAAGTTTGGAAGGATCTAAAACTAAAGCCAGTTGACTTGTGGATTGTTAAGAGACATTTATATATATAAGGAAATGTTTGGAGACTCAATACAGCATCTATTTCATGTACAGTTTTGCAAAACTTGAAAGAAAAGTCACCTGGATCCACACCAGACACTGTAAAAATGACTAAATGAAAGAAATCTCTGTGTTTGATTTGTTTCCCTCTTGTGATCACAGTCTAGGGTACTTTTTGATTCAATTACTTTAATTGTAAGGGATACATATATTTGAAAAGTAGTTTAGCCATGTTGAAGTCATATTTGTCTTTTGTACCTCTTCCATTTTATGTAGAATTGTCTGTGTTTACATATGCTGATAAGTCAGCATACCAGCAATTAAGCTAGAAGGCCATTCTGGCCACAGGAGTGTACAGCCAGTACTCTGTAAATATGTCTTATCAATCATTTGTTTTTCACAGTGAAAAGTCGTTTTGTAATGAAAAAAGCTGCTCAGCTATTATTTTCTCCACAATGGAGTTTTTGCCTCTTTGGCCAGGACTACCTCCACCTAAGCGTGTGGAGGTTCCAGGTTAAAGGTGATAGCAGGTATGGTTAGTGATCAAAATATTGATCAAAAGAGAGGAGACTGTAATGGAAATTTGTAGGTTCTGTATATAATTGTTTTCTATTATATATGTATTGCACAATGCCCTCACTGTGCACACGGCACTAATAATGTTTTCAGTACATGTTTTGCATTCTTTCGAGTTCTGATTAGAATAAGCCTGCCTATGTAACGCCCCTTGTTACCATAAACGTACAATTGTAATATTAATGTGATACCTACGTAATCATGTGTATAAAAACCTTCACATGCGTCATAATAAAGGAGAACGGTTATTTGGAAAGATGCTGAGCGTATCTTTTGTGTCTGTTCCCTACTGCAGTAGTTATTAATTTGGAACCACTAATCAATATGAGGATAGGAGTTGCCTATCATCAAAATATCCATTTCACATGCCACGTCCAAAGTCACTTAAATCCCCTTTCTTCCGCATTCTGATGCTCAGTTTGAACTTCAGCAAGTCGTCGTCACCACGTCTAGATGCCTAAATGCATTGAGTTGCTGCCAATGCGATTGGCTGATTAGAAATTTGTGTTACCAAGAAATTAAAAAGGTAGTAAACTGCTGGGTGACTTCAGAGCGCATGCGCTGATGACGTCATCGGCTGCATAGGCAGTAAATATCTCCTGAACGGGGGCATCTTTAGGAGACATTTACAGAACCTACAGGTACAAGGCAGAGATGGGAGTTTACTCGCACTTTAAACAGGTGTACCTAATAAAGCAGAAAAAACGATCAAAAACAGCGCATCAAAGGGACTAGTAGATTGATGTGAAAAAGACTTTAAAATGTCATTTATTAAATGTAAAAAATAAATAAACACAGACATCTGATCCCTGCAGGATCTCAAACACATAAAAAACACCAATCATAAAACGGACAGATGTTTGATAATGAAAAGCTCCTCAGATCTCTCAATTATAACTTTGGAAAGGTCAAAACCAAAGACCAATGTGCACAGCTTTCGAATGCCTAATGAATGCAATCAATCATCTGAAAGAACCCAAAAAGTCAGTGTAAACGAATGGAACAACGTTCCTAGGGACACTCACTTCATAGGTGTTCAATGGGCTGCAGAGCTGATGAGTCCAGTCTGATGACCGAGGGGGAGGTGTTTATTTCAGCTCCATCTGAAGCGTTCGGCTTGGAGGCAGAGGTGTAATGCTGCACGCTAGGTGGTAAGGATCAAGCTTAGTCACCAGATGATATCAGCTGTACACATAGGCAGCTTGGAGAACGCTGCACTGCCTGCAGTGCCGCTTGTCCGAGCGGCTGTGGATCACATGAGAGGCTTGTCACGTGGAAGGCTGTGAAGGGGAAGGTTGCTATGCCGACTCTCCTGCTTACATGTTTCGCGCTCCTGCGCTTTGTCAAAGCGCAGGAGCGCGAAACATGTAAGCAGGAGAGTCGGCATAGCAACCTTCCCCTTCACAGCCTTCCACGTGACAAGCCTCTCATGTGATCCACAGCCGCTCGGACAAGCGGCACTGCAGGCAGTGCAGCGTTCTCCAAGCTGCCTATGTGTACAGCTGATATCATCTGGTGACTAAGCTTGATCCTTACCACCTAGCGTGCAGCATTACACCTCTGCCTCCAAGCCGAACGCTTCAGATGGAGCTGAAATAAACACCTCCCCCTCGGTCATCAGACTGGACTCATCAGCTCTGCAGCCCATTGAACACCTATGAAGTGAGTGTCCCTAGGAACGTTGTTCCATTCGTTTACACTGACTTTTTGGGTTCTTTCAGATGATTGATTGCATTCATTAGGCATTCGAAAGCTGTGCACATTGGTCTTTGGTTTTGACCTTTCCAAAGTTATAATTGAGAGATCTGAGGAGCTTTTCATTATCAAACATCTGTCCGTTTTATGATTGGTGTTTTTTATGTGTTTGAGATCCTGCAGGGATCAGATGTCTGTGTTTATTTATTTTTTACATTTAATAAATGACATTTTAAAGTCTTTTTCACATCAATCTACTAGTCCCTTTGATGCGCTGTTTTTGATCGTTTTTTCTGCTGCATCCATTTTTTGCCAAGTCCATAATGGGTTAACAGCCGCACATTGAGACCATCTACAGGACATTTATTTAAATAAACAAACATCCCACGAGATAGTCAAACGCTCTTAAAGAGACCATTCATTTGTGCGCCAACTTTATCTTGTTTTGTTTTACGTTGTACCTAATAAAGCGGCCGGTGAGCGTAGATGACAGGCCCAATCCATATGGCCACATATATGCATTCTGGAGGGAAGAGATTAAAGAGGCACTGTCACCTTACCTATGTAGGGGGCTAAGTCTCTACAAAGGGTTCAAGCCCCCCAACCAACCCCTTTATACTCACCTTGCCAGTGAGCCCTCACTGCTCCTTCCTCCTTTGCAACCTGCATTAGAATATGCAGTATGGGGAGCAGCAGTGCCGGCCCGTCCATTAGGGACGCCCCCCCCCTAATCTATGCGCCCAGCCCCTAATCTCCATGCAGAGTGCCGGACGTATGGATTCCAATGCTCGAGCCCACCCAGTTGTGTGACATTAGTGAATTAATATTCGTTAATGTCTTCCTGAATCTCCTCCCGGCCAATCAGAAAGCGGTTCCTGAGACCCGATTGGCCAGGGAGTCTTAGGATGGATCTCAGAACCCACTGGGAGGAGAAGCAACGTCTGTAACAGGAGGGAAGAGACGGGGCGGATGAGCGGGAGTGGGTACGGAGAGCAGGCAGCCCGATCGGACGAGCAGGAGCTGGTGCAGAGAGTGGGGAGCCTGACTGGACAAGAGGGAGCCAGTGCGGGGAGATTGATAGGACGAGTGGGAGCAGGCATGTACTGGCCATTGGGACTACAGGGAGTTTCCCGGTGGGCCGATGGCTCAGTGGGCCGGTTTCAGTAATGGCTGCGCGGCTCGCCCTCAACTTCACGTAGTGATGTGAGAAAGATGAGAAAATACAGAGGAGAATAAGTGAAATAATAAAAGAGGTTAGTGAGGACTCCTTATGTTATGCTACTTATGTTTTTTTGCACAATTGCATATAGTCTTATATACTGTTTTTGTGCTTGTTTGCAAAATTTAAAGTGGGCTGGTCTGGATAAAGTCCAGGGGCAAATTTTTGTCCCAGTCCAGCCCTGAGTGAGAGCCAGTGCGGGGAGCCAGACTGGATGAGCTGGAGACTGTGTGGAGAGCGGGGAGCCCGAACGAACAGGAGCTGGTACGGAGAACGGGGAGCCTGATCGGAAGACTGGGAGCTGGTACGGAGAACGGGGAGCCTGATCGGACGAGCGGGGAGCATCATCGGACGTGCGGGACACAGCACAGAGAGTGGGGAGACCGATTGGACGAGCAGGAGCTGGTGCGGGGAGCTCGATCGGACGATCAGGGAGGAGATCGGAATAGCAGGAGCTGGTGCAGAGAGCGGGGAGCCCGGTCGGACGAGTGGGAGCCGGTGCGGGGAGCTTGATCAGACGAGCAGGGAGCCCGATGACACAAGCAGGAATCAGTGCGGAGAGCGAGAAGCCCCATGGGACGAGCGGGAAACAGTGCGGAGAGCGGGTAGCCCGATCGGACGAGCAGGACCCAGTGCAGAGAGCGGAGAGAATGGTCAGGGGAGCAGTAGCTGGTGTGGAGAGTGGGGAGCACCATCAGACGAGCTGGAGCCTGTGCAGAGAGCCTGATAGGACGAGCGGGAACCGGTGTGGGGAGCCCGATCGGATGAACTGGAGCCTGTGCAGAGAGCGGGAAGCCCGGTGGGATGAGCGGGACCTAGTGCAGAGAGCGGGGAGCCCAATGGGATGAGCGGGACCCAGTGCAGAGAGCAGGGAGCCCGATCGAATGAACTGGACCCGGGACTCAGTGTGGGGAGTCCGGTCGGACAAGCAGGAGCCGGTGCGAAAAGTGGGGAGCCCGATCTGATGAGCGGGGAGCACCATCGGACAAGCTGGAGCCTGAGCGGAGAGTGGGGAGCCCGTTAGGATGAGCAGGAATCGGTGCAGGGAACCTGATCGGACGAGCTGGAGCCTGTGCAGAGAACGGGAAGCCCATGAAGAGCAGGAACCAGGGCGGGGAGCCCGATCGGACGTGCTGGAGCCTGTGTGGAGAGCCCGATCGGAGGAGCGGATACTGGAGCGGAGAGCCCGATCGGAGGAGCAAAAACCGGAGCGGGGAGCCCGATCGGACGAGCTAGAGCCTATGCGGAGAACCTGATCGGGCGAGCGGGAGCTGATGCGGAGGAGCACTGTGAGTACCTACCGAGGCCGCCCTTTTTTGTTGCTGCTGTCATTTTGGGTATGACGCTGCCTTTTTTCTGTATTCTGGAGTGGCCGCAGGATGTCTTGTTTGCCCCCCCCCCCCCCAAAATAGATACAGTACCAGCCGCCACTGGGGAGCCGTGATCTCCCCCATCCGCTCATTTGGCTCCTACACCCAAGCGCTGTCACATGGGTGGAGGTCACAAGCCGCACCGAACGTATACGTTCTGGTATTGGGAAATGGCCCAATCACACCAGCAGGAAGGGACATTCCTTTACATTTCGCTCTGTTTACCATCTGTGTACAGAACGCCTCCTGGTGGCCATGTTGCATTTTACAGGAAATTGCAGAGCTGCAGATTGAAAAGGAAAGGTCATGTTTAATAATATTCAATTATTTATTTATTACATACCGCCATTAATTTGTGCAGCACTTTATATATTTATTCTACATTCACATAAATTACAATATGACGTGTGTCACACAATTGTATATACAAGTTTTTTATTTTTATTTTTTTATTTACCTTTTTATTTTTTTCCCCCACAAAAGTGGAGTTACCCTTTTAAAAAATGTTTTAAAAATTAAATGGACCAGTCAAAGCGATGGGGGTGTTTTTTGGTGTGAGTCTCTGGGTGGGTGGAGGTCGGGGTGGGACGCGTTTGTGATAAATGTGGACGGAAGTCTCATCCAACCAGTGCAGTGTGGGCGGGGCTGTCGCCGTGGTTACCAGACAACAAGAAGCCTGCAGGGATTAGGGAGTGAATGGCTGCACGGACAGCACAGGTATGTGTGAGATGATCCTTCCTGTACCGTCATGTCTGAAAAGATCATTAATTCTTCTAATATAATCAATTAGAAATAGGCGGAGTTTATCAGTGTGATGTCATTTGTGGATTTTTATTTTTTTTTATTGTTTTGAATGTATACAGATACAATGTATGGTTTTTATTCATAGAAACTGGATAGCACATGCACATTGTTCCTGCTAAATCGTACATTTTAATGAAATCTCTATTTGAAGTAAAGATAAAACGTTAAATTTTATACACACAGATCGGCCATAACATTATGACCACCCATTATAACCCATCGAGGCATGAACTACTCCACTAGACCTCTGAAGGTACACTGTGATTTGTAGACGTCAGTAGCAGATCCTTTAAGTCCTGTAAATTGTGAGATTGGGCCTCCATGGATTGGACTTGATCCCAAAGAGGCTCGATTGGAGAATTTGGAGGCCAAGTCAACACCTTAAATTCTTTTGTGTTCCTAAAACCATTCTTTAATTCATCAGACCAGTCCACCACCTTCCATTGCTCCGTGGTCCAGTTCTGATGCCTAAACATTTTTTTACCTTAAATGCAAAGAATGTATTAAGGTAAATAATGTTTTGGCTTTAGAACCACTTAAAGGGTTTCCCCAAAACATGAATATTATTTCAAGAGGTCCTCTGGGGTTGGAAGGTTGAAATAGACTGCTCTAAGGATATATGTTCTGCATCCTTTTGTTTTGTTTTTTTATATTTTGTGTCTCTTGTTTGTGTATTGTCCAGTCATGTCTGTCCTCAGGGTGTGTCTGTATTTTTCTGGGGCTCAATCCAGTATGTATCACCCCATTTTATATCTCTAACATTGCATTGGAGTCACCAACCCTGACCACTGAGTGTCATTAACTGCTCAGACTGGTACAGTATTGTGTCACAGAAGGCTGAATGGTCCATGTACCAAAGTCAGAGGAAACCGATTGAATAAGCAGACTGGTTTTCTTCCTCTTTTCTCCACAGGCAATCCCTGTCCTGCCCCTTCCCCTTTTCTTTTATTTTCCTTTCCCTTCCTATTCCCTTACCATTCCCTTCCCTTTCCATTCCTATACCCTTCCCTTTCTGTTCTCTTCCCTTTACCTTTGCTTTCCCTTCCTTTTCCTTTCCCTCTCTCTTCCTATCCCATTCCCTTCTCCTTCACTTTCTCTCCCTATTTCCTTTTCTTTCCCTTCCCCTTCCCTTCCTATTCACTTACCTTTCCTTTCCCTTCCCTTTCCCTTTGCTTTTCCTTTCCCCTTCCCTTTCATATCCCTTTCCGTTCCTATTCCATTCCCTTTCCCTACCCTTTCTATTTCCTTGCCTTTCTCTTCCCTTTCCCTTTTGTATACCCTTCCCTTTCTGTTCCCTTTCATTTCCCTTCCCTTTCCCTTCCTATTCCTTTACCTTTCCCTTCCATTTCCATTCCTATACCCTTCCCTTCCCTTTCTGTTCTCTTCCCTTTACCTTTGCTTTCCCTTCCTTTTCCTTCCCCCTTTCCTTTTATTTCCCTCTCTCTTCCTATTCCATTCCCTTTCCCTTTCTCTCCCTATTCCCTTTTCCTTTTCTTTCCCTTCCCCTTCCCTTCCTATCCCCTTCCCTTTCTCTTCCCTTCCCTTTTCATTCTTATTCTCTTACTTTTCCCTTCCCTTTCCATTTCTATTCCCTTCCCTTTCCTTTCGCTTTTCCTTTCCCCTTCCCCTTCCCTTCCTATTCCATTCCCTTTTCCTTCCCATTTCCTTACCTTTCCCTTCCCTTTCTTTTCCCTTCCCTTTCTTTTCCCCCTTCCTTTCATTTCCCTCTCTCTTCCTATTCCATTCCCTTTCTCTTCCTATTTCCTTTCCTTTCGCCCCCCACCTCTTATTCTTTCTCCCTGCCTCCTTTTTTCCCCTCTCTCTCTCTTATTTCCAACCCCCCTTTTCTCTCCTTTTTCTCTCTCCCTTACAAATTCAAATAAACTTTTCTGGCAGAATCAGATACATTTTAACAATACCGAGCAATTGAGTTATTAAAGTTTGGGTGAGAAGGGGGGGGGGGGGGTGTATGCGGAAGTAATGACTCCTAGGACTTT